>NC_142927.1:4922500-5142500 GCF_054131065.1 Drosophila arizonae | reverse complement strand
TAACTTAACAGCTGTGTAACACTCTGACAGCTATTTAGCAGCATGCTATGCTTGGCATTGAAACAATAACACAAATATGATAACTTAACAGCTGTTTAACACTCTGGCATGGTTAACATTGAAACAATAACAGAAATAAACAGTAACAGTAGCGTACATCTCCTTAATAGCATGTGACACTTGGCATTGAAAGAATAACATAACAGCTTCTTAACACTCTGTGAAATTTTACATTGATACACTAACATAAAGACGTCAACTTAGCAGTTGCTTAACACTCTGTCATGGCTAGCATTGAAACAATAACATAAACGTTATGTTAATTTACCATCTGTTTAACAGAGAGTCATCCTTAACATCCTGCTGAAAATAACATAATTAAGATGTTAAGCCATAGCACAACATTCAAATTCTAGACCCATTAGTAGATCAAGAAGACGTCACTTCAAAAACCTCCTCTACTTAAATAGTAGTTAATTTACTCCTAATATACATATGTTTAAGTCTTGTACATAAGCTTAACTTGTGATTTTTAACATGTCTCAAGGAGGATAATAGAGAAAAAATATGCTCTGGTGCTTCCTAATGAATAAATAAAAAAAAAAAAAAAAAAATATTAACAATGTTAATTTAGCATCATGCTTAAAATAACATAAAGATGTTAAACTATAACATAATCTGTTAAATTAACAGCTGTTTAACACTCTGACAGCTATTTAACAGCATGCTATGCTTGGCATTGAAACAATAACATAAATATGATAACAATAACGTAAAGATGTTAATCTAACAGCTGTTTAACACTCTGTCAGGCTTAACATTGAACAATGACATAAAGATGTTAACTTAGCAGCTATTCAAAAATCTGTCATGAAACGATAACTTAAAGATGTTCCCACAATTAATAATTTCTTTACGAAAATGTTCAAATTCGCTCCACTGTGCCGTGTCGATTGCACATTCGCTGATTCTGTTGCTTCTAACTGTCTGGCTCGTTGTCTATTTGTGTGTGTGTAAGTGTGTGTGTGTGTGTGTGTGTGTGTGTGTATGGGTATGTGTATATTTGAGCGATCGACCATGAAGCCTTCATTATTGCATTTCAATTTCATGATTTTGCGGTTCTTTATGCTTGCTCCTTCACATTCACATTCACATTCACATTCGGAACGAGGAAACGGCATGCGGCAAGCTGCATGCTGCATGCGGCATGCGGCAGCTGCTGATGCTGGTGCTGGTGCTGGTCATGCTGCCATGGCTGGCATGGCATGTGTTTTGGCCAGGCCCAAACTGTTGTCGACACTTTCACAACATCAACGAGCAGAGCAGAGCAGAGCAGAGCACAGAATGAGAGCCAGTCGAGGCAACGGAGCCCATCAGCCAAGCGTGTGAAATGGCAGAAGGAGTGAAGCAGGCAAAGTTTAGACCTCTGCTCTAGTTGAAGCCACTGCAGCCAGTTGTCTCTATCTCTCTCTATCTCTCTCTCTCTCTCTCTCTCTCTCTCTCTCTCTCTCTTTCAGAGTGTCCATTCAAATTTCCAATATTTTGTGCATGTGTGTGTGTGTGTGTGTGTGGTCGTTATCACGCATTTCCTGCCATTTGCATCAGCATATCGACACATCGAGCAGAGTGAGTCGCACTCGAAAATCGACTTCAATTGCTGCTTCGAGCAGCAGTTGCTGTGTGCGTGCGTGTGTGCGTGTGTGAAGCAGATTGGGGCTTTCTGGTTTCCTTTTGGCTAAAGCAACCGACTTGACCAATTTGCCAGTTTTGCGGTCATATCGGATGTTGAGCGAATTATGGGGCCAAGCAGCAGCAGCAGCAGCAGCAGCTCGTGAATGTGTCAGGCAAAGCGAAAGCCAAAGCCAAAGCCAAATGCCATCAAATGATCTTTTGCAAAAAAAGGTGTGCGTGTGTGTGTGATATGTAAGGATAAGGGCTAACAGGTGCTTGAGCCAACTCCAGCAAATGGTTTTCTTTTTTTCTTTTTTTGGTCCCTCCTCCTTTTTAGATATAACTGAATCGACTCAAAGTTAAATGCTCAATTGAAAGCACTTCAAGCAGTTGAAGCAACAGCTAAGCTCCGCCCTCCGCCGCCCTCCGCCGCGCTCACCCACACACTCAAGGGCCAACTTGATTGCCACAACTAAGCCAGCTCAGAGGGCAAGCTATTTAAAGCTGATATATGCGTGAGTGAGAACTGAATTTGCAACAGTGGCCAATGGCCGGGACAAGATTGATGCTGCTCTTGATAAGTATATTACGCCCTATATCAAGCATAGCAGTTGCTTAAGTTTTTTATCTGATATGAATCTGTTATGCTTGATATAGAGAGCAATATACTTATCAAGAGGAGCATCATGAGTAATAAAATATTTAGTTATGATTGTGAATTAGTTTAAGTATAAAAAATTTATGAATCGATTATTAAATCATATGATTAATTTAAGCTAATATCGATTAATCAAAATCAAATGATTTTGTACTGTATTGCTCAAAACAAATAGATACAGTAGAGTCCGGCTATAACGATTCTCAAGGGAGAACTCGGACAACGCTATAGCCGAAGGGAGGTCCTTTCATAAAAGTTTGTATGAGGATCAGTAAAGACGTAAAGACGTGGATTTTCGACGTAATAGCCGGAAGAACGCTTTAAGCAGAGTCGTTATAACCGGATTCTACTGCATATTGAGAGAAAATGCGCTCTGCTGGCTCTGAAATGCCTGGTGCTTGTCCTTGAGAATACTCTACAAATTGACGCGATTATTTTTTGGTATAATCATGGATTATGGAGGCGCAGAAGCTTTGGCTCTTAAGCCAGCAAGCAAATGGAGCTTGATATGAAGTGTGGAGTGAAGAGAAGAGTTGAAATTCATACTGATTCTAGTTTTCTTTGTGGCTATATGGAACAGTGCGTAGCTCATCGAATCAGAAAGTAAATCTCAAATGTTTCGCTCTTGTCTTCTTCTGTTCTCTCTCCTTCTCTCCTTCCACATTCCTAGCACTATGAAGTACGACCATAACCTCAAAGCAGTGGCAGCAGGAGGCCGTCAGCAGCATGTTTATGCTTGACCAGTATGCCCCACCGATTAGATACTCGCATTCGTCTGCGATATTAGAAGCTGCAGCTCACAAGTTTCATCAATTGATGCGAATGCCCATACCTTTACGCCAGGTGCACAGCTGAGCAGAATTTCTCTCTTGGCAATTGTTGTTGCCAAGGAAAGACCACATGGTGTTTTACACTCTGTTCCATTCATCGTTCCACTTGCAGCTTTACAACAAATGCTCTCGCCTAGCCTTACGTGGATCCATTAAAAGTTGATTTTTTGCTAGTTTAATCTCTTAAAATGTTTCGCACCACGAGCAATTTTTGCATATCTGTCAGAATTTTTTTGTTTTTCAATTGTAATTATAAGTATTATGTTAAAGTAAGCAACTTGGCCACCCTCAAAATCCGCCTTATTTGCAGTGTAATACAAAACCTAAATTCTTTACAATTCATCATATTTTGCAGTTAAAATTTCTCTAAGCTATTACTAGGAGTTGAAAATACCCTAACGATTCTATGTATTCGAAGATTAAATAGAAACTTTGAATTGCATTTGATGGCATGCTATGGGCGAAGGAAGGAAATTGCAAACGATGAAAGAATCAAGGAGCAGAGAGAAGTTTCTTTCATACATCTTCAGTTGAGCTGCAATTAGCTACAGAAAATGCACAACAAATGTGTTCTTATGAAAAATTCCACGCTACTGCACTAGCGATTAGTGACTCAGAAACCTATTCTCTCGAAGATAAATATACTTTGTATGAATAATGAAAAAACGTTGCTTGTGAATAAACTGTTCAATTATTTTATTATAAATTATTCAGTCGTAAATTTATTAACAATTAGTTCTTAAATACTTCCAAATATAAACTGAGTCACATAGCCTCGCCTGGCTGTGCTCTTCCCAAGACAGTTCGACTGGAGTATACGGCCTTCCTTGGTAAAGGTAGTTCATAAATGCATATGTAGTATAAGCAACTTAAGCAGCACATTTAGATTAATGAAAAATATATAGTAATTATATTAAAATCAAAGCTATTTGGTTCTTTGGTCCTGGTATCAAATCGCTAACATTACTGACTAAAGTCGACGGCTCTACCTCACATAAGTAAGACGGTGCTCGACTGCTCAAAGCAAATACTTGCAGAAGGCTTTATAACACTCCGGGAAATGATCAAGTATGACCATGGTAGAGGAATTCACTACTATTCCCGTTCATGATAAATGCTATAAATGGAGATGTTCCTATAGGCAAATAGAGGACTATTCTTATAGATGAGTTTCACTTAGAGCCAAGTCAAGTGGGCTAAAAGCTTTCCGTATGCACAGATTTCGAGTTTATGAATAAAAATACGTGAGCTAAGCATATTACCCAGACTTTTTTTCTATATTTAAATCTCGCATCAATTCTTCAAGATGCCCTCGTGAATATACTATATATTTTTTTGTATAATATTCAGATTGCCATGAAAACGTTCGCTTTGATCTGTTTCAGCGAAACTGCAAAAAATTGACAGAGCCAAAAGCAAGGCTTAAAGCAAGCAGCGAGAGATAAGTTAAGCCGGCTTAGACTGGTTTATTGGTTTGATTGCCGAAGAGCACGAGCAAAAAATGGACAAACTCGATGAAGAGATAAACTGGGAGAGGTAGAGCTGACAGAGAGAGAGGGAGAGCGAAAGATGGAAAGAGGAAGGCACGAAACAGTCAGTTGAAGTTTGCTGTAATTAACAGTTGTTAAGCTTCAAGAAATTGTTTTACAAAAGGCTTATAAATATTATATTACACATACTTACCTGTCTATGTGTGTGTCGTAATAGGAAAAAAAAAACATATAGAATGGAAGAAGTCAAATAAATAAATGCTGCATATGCTAAAGCCAGTAAATAAAATCAAAATAAAAACTCATTTATCAGCACACACACACACATACGCACACAGACAGACACTAGAGAATTGGCATCGATATGCGAAGTGGACAAATCTGTGTGTCGGCCAAGGGAAAAGGTCACAAAAGCAGGTTAAGCTGCTTTTTAAATAATACGCACAACACATTAATACACACACACACACACACACATCCACAGACAGGCTCTCACACACATACATGCACATGTATCATCGCCCAGCCGCTGGCACGTGCTGCCGCTGTCGCAGCCGAGCAACGACTGACTCGCGACCGAGCCGCCGTCCTAGAGCCGAGCCCGCGGCGAGCGCCAACGAAAGGCAGCACGAAGCGTGAGTCGCGGCACGACGCACAGTGGGGCCTTTGCTCATTTTGCGTTGCAAAAATCATAACTTTTGAATCAAGCAAGATATTTCAAAATTTAAAAAGCATTCGACAGAGAATTCTTCAAGCTATAAATAGGTTAAAATACAGGGTGATGCGTTAACAGGGTGCTTCACAGTTTTACCTCAAACCTGAAAAATGTGATTTTTGTCCTAAAATGTATGTTTTTCTATGAAAAACTATCATTTTTTTTGTTGAAATTGATTTTATTTAAATTATATGCAATAAATATAACAAAACAAATAAAAAAATATTAAAAAATAAATTTAAAAAAATTTTTTTTTTTTTTTTTCATTTTCTGTAAAGTAGTCATCTGCATGCAAATTTGACCTTTTTTAGTACATTTTGTGCGTTTTTATGCCGACTTTGGGTCAGTTTTTTGCTCTAGAAATCCGGGGTGGCACCTGGTGGCAGCCAAAGTTTTATTTATATTAAAGAGGATATCTTCCTTAACACGTGTATATATACCGGTGCTCGGAACTCGGCGGAACTCAAAAGATATAGACTACTTTAGGTAAAAAAAAATGGTCAAATTTAGAGGTTTAGTAAATTTAAACCAGCTCTGCAATGAAAAATCGTATTAACATAATTTTTTTTGTATTCTATTAGTAATAATCCATTCTTTAAATCGCAACCAACACTGCCAAAATTGGTGCAAGATTTTTCCTACAATTCAATTGACAAGTGGCACATTTTTCACAAAAATACGCTGCTCTTCACAACTTTGCCACTTTCCCAAATTTTGAAGGGCTATAACTACCCTTAAAATTGACCGATTTTCAAAAATCTTTCGGCTACAAACCAGTAGATCGATTTATTTTCATATGACATCAACTTTTTAAAAATCGCTTAAAGTCACTTTTTTGATTTTTGCCACGCTCTGCCGGCAGAGGCCCCACTGTGCGACGAAGGCAGCGACTGTGCAGCGACAGCGCAACGAAGCCGAGCCGAGTGCCGACGCTGTTCGGCTGTTCGGCAGCGACGACTGCAATGACTTCGGCTGCTACTACTGCTGCTGCTGCTGCTGTTGCCTCTGTGCCAGTGCCTGCGTCTGTGTGTGCGTGCGTGCGCGTATGTGTGTGTCTGGCAGCAACATCGTAGCGTAATCCGTTCGCTTGGATTTTTTGAATTAGTTGCGTGTGGTAGCTTGTTGACAACAGAACCGGGCACCGGATGCGGATGCCAAAAAGAAAACTCTCTGAAACGAAACACGTGCGTGGCCAGACGAATCAGCAGCAACAGCAGCAGCGGCAGCAACAGCAGCAGCAGCAATCTAATGCAACTGCAACTGTAGTGTGATCTAGCTATAGTTGCAGTTGTCAGTGCAGCCGCAGCAGCAGCAATAATTTCTATTGAAATTGTGAATGTGGTGTGATCTAGCAGCAGCCGCAGCGATTGCAACTGCAACAGCAACAGCAGCAGCAGTAATATATGGTGTGATCTAACAATAATTCTTACAACAAGAGCAACAGCAGCATCAACGATTTACTTTGCCTTGTGTGATCGAGCAATAGTTGCAATTGTGAATGTAGTGTGATCTAGCAATAGTTGCTGTTGTGCTTGCAATGCTTGCTGCTCTGATTGCAGCAGCAACAGTGCACTTGCAGGCTGAGTCAACAACAACAGTTGCTGCTGTGCTGGTAAATGCAAGCAAAACATTGACGAAATGTTGTGCCTCATTGTTGACTGAGCTGACAGCAATAGTTGCTACTGTTGCAGTAGCTGTTGCTGTGCTGCTTAACACCTGCTTAGACTTATTTAAATATTTTGTTTGTTTGTTTGCTGTGCCACGTGGCACGTGTGTGTGTTGTGTGTGTGTGTGCGTGTTTGTTTGACTGTTTTTTGCCAGCTGATTGGGCACTTTGTGGTGGCTGCTGCTGCTGCTGCTGCCGTTGCCACTGCTGCTGCTGGTTGCGGCGGCAACAGTTGCTGCTGCACTGCGGCATCATTTTTTTTTTTTTTGCGGTTGCCGTCGGGCTCAACGTTTAGCTAGTTTTGCGGTGCGCTTTTGCTGCGGTTGCCGGAGCTCAAACGACAACAACAACAACATCGACATCGACATCGACAACAACAACAACATCGAAGTGCAATCAAATAAACATCAAATTATTAAACACAAGAATTTTTTTCTGTTTTTGTTTCATGCTTTTCACAGCAATTAGCAGCAGCAGCAGCAGCAGCAGCAGCAGCGAGCAACTAATTGCAACTAATTAAAAGTTTCTGATATATAAATACATATGTATATGCGAATGAAAATGGCAATGTTAATGCAAGTGTAAACAAAACGAAGAAGTCGAGGAAGAGAAGGCGAAAAGAAAGCAAGCAAGAAAGAAAGAAAAAGTGTTTGTTGGGCAGTGTAAAAGTCGAGAGTGCTGCAACAACCAGTTGCAGCTGGAGCCAGACCGATGCATGTGGCGCACAGGTAAGTGCCGCGCAATGCCGCTTAACAACATGACCCAAGTGGCCAGCAAGTGGCATGCAACACTGCCAGCTCAGGGGCCGCATCCAAGTTGCCCCACTTCACAATTGTAAATAGCTAAAAAAAAAAGTAAATAAATAAATAAATAAAATATATAGAAATAAGATAGAAGTTCCGCTCTCTAGCTCAATTCTCGACTCGACTCGAGTCGACTCAACTGGAGGCAGAGACTACTTCAAGTCCAGCCGCGAGTGCTCTCCCTCTCTCCCCCCTCTCCCTCTCTCTCTCTCTCTTTGTCTATTTGGTTACAAAAATGATTTTCATATTCAGTTGACAACAAAAATTTGGTTACTTTTTCAATCGAAATACAAATATTGCGTATACGACCCAGATTCGAGTCGAGAGACTTGGATTGGGCTTTATTGGTGCCGAGCTTTGCTCTTTGATTTTGCCGGCCAGGCTAATGCATATGCTAGCTGTCTCTGATTTATTATTTGTTAAGTTTGATTTATTGCAAATATTTAACTGCACGAATTTGGTTTAGGCATTGATTTGCCACTCCACAAGATCCGGAGAATATTTTGTGGCCGAATTCAAGTTTATTTACGACATGCAAAATCAAATATTGCGTATACGTAAACTAGTTATAGCTATATAAATTTAATAAATTTTTGTCGAAAGTTTATATTATATGATATTTTTATATTTATTAAAATACGTTTTTTAAAAATGTATTTTAATTAATATAAATATTGCGTATACGTAAATCAGTTATAGTATATAAATTTAATATATTTTTCTCGAAAGTTTATGTATGATATTTTTATATTTATTAAAATACGTTTTTTTTTTTTTAAATGTATTTTAATTAATATAAATATTGTGTATACGTAAATTAGTTATAGGATATAAATTTAATATATTTTTGTCGATAGTTTATATTATATGATATTTTTATATTTATTAAAATACGTTTTTTAAAAATGTATATTAATTAATATAAATTAAAGCAAGAAATGGGGGAATATAAAAAATGATTCTTATATTATATTTAGCTCTTTTTTACTGGGGAAATTGTCTGTAAAATTCGGTCACTTGTGAGAGGTTATACAAGATATTAAATGTTCTGAAATTATGTTAAAGTGATTGACGAACACATAAAATGTTACGTATTTTATATATGCACATATATGATGAATTTAGTATTGCTTTAATAGGTGATAATGATTAAACTCGGTATTCATTAGCGACGTATACGCAATATTTTGTCTTTCATTCAATAATCATCAGTTGACACTTTTAATATGATTAATTTGCATTCTAATTAAGTTTTTCTTTTTTTTTTTTAACTAATGCATGCTATGACATTGCATGGTAAATTATTGATAGAAAATGTTTAAAATTTTCTATATGTTGCTAGAAAATGTTTAATATTTTATATACGTATTTTTTTAAGTGAGCTGCCATTGAGCCAGAGAGTTTTTTCGTGTGGCTTTCAGATAATGCAAAAAAATTCAGAAAATTCAACAAATTTAAGACTATATATTGCTTTCAATTCATATCCATAATTCAACTCGGACATCGATTTTGCTCGACTCTAGTCGAAGTTGCTGGAACTTTGAGCATTGGCTTAGCAAGATCAAGGCGAAGCGCTGAAAGGTTTTGCTTAAATTTTATTGCCAATATTTTCACGAATCTGCTGCGCTTTTCGAATTGAGTTGTCTTCTTCTACTCCTTATGAAATTCTAGTTAAGTATCGATAAAATTAGAGTCAAGTTAGTTAACTACAATGCCATCCCCTCCATTTCCTATTGGTCAACTAGAAGCGAAAATCGAATCAATAGCCGCTGGTTGCTAAGCCCGAGATTTGTGACTCATTTATTCTATTTGCTTTCTAAATGTACGAATTTTTGCTGTCTCAGCCATTTACACATTCATATAAAATATATTACGTATACGTAATTTTTTTAGAGAAACTTTCTTTAACTTTCTTTAAGATATGTGTTGAGGTGCTACTCAACGCTGACTCAACAATAATTATGATAATAAATAAGAAATATTAAGTATACGTAATATAAATAATATTGCTGCTTGACATAAAATTTTGTCAATTTAATCAATTTTAATTTCAAAATTTAATTTTAATTATATTCAAATTCTCATACATCTAAAACGTTTCTTGGACCTGAAGCCTCTGCCTTAGTGAGTAAATATTACGTATACGCCCCAGAAATATATATTTGCCTAAATAACATTTACTTTAAGCCATGCCGAACTTTCGGCAATGACATTTTTGATTTTCTTGATTTTATTTTTGAATATGAGAAACTTAATATTCATTTTTGATGCTTGGCCTTGCAAGGCTTTCTAAACTTAAGCCAATGCAAATGCTTTTAAGCTTTTTTTCTTTTGTAAAGTTTTGCCATTTGCTGCAGTCGAATAGAGTGAAATAATAAAAAGAAGAAACTTTTTCGACTCCAGCTAAGCTATACATATTCAATGGTATCAATAAATGATTGATATGATGTGTAATATATTTATGTTTATATATTACGTATACGCCCCATGTACATTCGACATTTAAAAACCTTTTATTTTCATTGTACTTAACACATTTTATTCTGAGTGCAATGCAGCCTAATCCCGGCTCTATGCCCAATACTTCTCCGACTCCTACGTGCTCGCATTAATTTTGAGATTTTTTGACTAAAGAGAGTGGAGCAGAAAAGGTTTTGCCCTCCATAAAATCGCTAAAACTTTACAATCGTTGATCTGGAATTGATTTGTAGAGAATTCCCATAGAATGTGTAACAATGTGGAGAAGAGGGAGACTGAGACAGACGGAGGGACGGATATGCAGAGGAATAAATGGACGATAGAATGTGCTGACTATGAAAGAGTCGGTGCTGTAGAGCAGGAGGACGTATGGTTAAGGAAATAGTCAGCTAAACCAACTATGGAACCATTGAAGGATCAGAGGAAAAGACGGTTGGATATGCAAATTGGAGAATGAGGATGACGAGCAAACGGAATGATTACCTTGATAAGGCTAATAAGTACTATTCCTCCAGCAACACTCTAATCAGTGTTGCATAATTGCAAGTTTTTGATAAATTCTGAGCTTTGAGTTTTTGTCAAATTTCAGTTTTGATGCAGAATTTACACTTTTTTGGGCTATGCTGAAAAGTTAACCCAGCCTTTGCTTATGGGTTTGCTTTATTTATAATCAATTCATTTGTCCTCGTTACATTCCAACTTCGATTCAATGGCCAATTGCGACAGCTCGTTTTGCTTGCTGAGCAGCAGCAGTGAGTCATCCCCGCCCTTCTTCAGTGGGCACTTGAGTTGCAGTTGTTGTTGTTGCTGTTGCTGCAGCTGCTGCTGCTGCTGCTCTTGGTGCTGTTGCTCGAGCTCTTGATCATCATCCTCGCTGCACATGAGCAGAGCGTAGTTGTGCTGCACGTCGGCATAGCTACTGGCGGTCTCCTCCTCCTGCTCGTCCTGCTCAGCGTCGGCCTCATCCTGGTCACTCTCGATATCGGAATCGTGATCGCAGCAGAGTATCTCGTGTGCGAGCAGCGCCACAGACTCATGGCTGGAGTTCTCCTGCTCGCTCTCCATGTCCGAGTCGCCATCGAGGCGGCTGTACTCGTATTCCACTAGCTGCTGCTCCAGATTCTCCTCCTCCAGCTCCATCAGATCCAGCTGCTCGGAGCCGGACAAGTTAGGACAGATATCCGAATCGCTAAATACTGCAGAGAAAGAGAGAATGAGAGAGAGAGAGAGAGAGAGAGAGAGCATATGAGAGATGAGCCCAGCTGTGATCTGCTCTGAGATGTGACGCACTTTCGCTGAAATCGCTTTCGCTGCTCTCCTCATTGCTGTCAGTTTGCTCCAGTTGCTCCGATTCCGCCTCTGCCTCCGCCAGTAGATTTTCGTCATCCTCGTCAGTTTGCATAGCCGGCGATGGCAATAGCGCCGGCTTCGCCTTGTCCCCAGACATCGTTCGATTTGTGAATTGTGTGTTTGTTGTTCGATCGAGTCTCAGGCCCTACGAAACTTGAAATGTTTCTCTATGCATCCTATGTGCGTCACGTTTCACGTTTCACGCTTCGCATTGCCCCTACCCATATTTCTCATATTTTCCTCATTTCCTCCATTTCCCCAGGCGAATTAAATTTTATAGCAACTGCATTCGCATTCGCATTCGAAGAGTCAGTCTCAGTCCCTGTCTCAGTCTCAGTCTGAGTCTCAGTCCCATTCGCATTCGCATTCGCTTTATTCGCATTGCGCCTTTAAGAGGCGTCACCAGACGTTGGCCAAAACATGCCAATTGGCAGCTAGCACGACCGACAGACCACAGCACAGCAACAACAGTAGCTGCACGCCACGCCCCCCCTGTCCCCACCTCCTCCTGCACTACTCACTGCACCTTTTCGTGCACACACACACACACACACTCGCAGAGTCGCACACCCAGCAGGCAGAGCTACATTTGGTGTAACGAGTAAATTTCTTTAGCTCTGCGAAATGCAACAAATAAAACAAGTTTTATTCGAGCAGCAGAAATAGTTTGCCAGACTATCGAAATACCCTGTAACTAAGATTGCAGAAATATGTATGTGACCTGTATATGTAGTACATTCTTCATACAATATATCGGGATTGTTTGTACCCTCTCATAAACTTGCCAGACTTCTATATACCTCGTAATAAATTTGACAGCTGTAAAATATACGATATATCTATATTACTCATCCCTGACCGACATATACCCTGTAACTAAGCAACAAAACTCTTAAAGATGGCTTTTAGCATAATGTTATCACGCTTGAGCATACCCTGTAAAAATTTTCAAAGAAACTGAATTACATTTCTAAATTATTTGACCCTGAGGTATCCTAGCAAAAGCATTCGCAACGATTGCACGCGCACTTTGACACACATATACCCTGTAAACTGCATAATACCCTATAACAAGCTATAAGCTCATTGAAATGAACAAGTATATCAGCAAGAATGCACCATACCCTATAGCCATATCTGTAGGCAGCGGCACTGCTACTTTCAGAAATACAGGGTATCTGCAGCTATCAACAATAAATAGAAACTACAAATTGTTAACGTCTCTTCTTATATAATTATTTTTGTTTTTTTTAGTTTCACTTGCGACCGCGCTGCTCGTTCGACTGCGGCATTTTACAGGGTATACTAGCTAGGGTCTGCCGCATCAAGCATTCGACTGCAGCTACCGCTTATCATGGAGCACTGCGTCCACTACTTATCATTCTCATCTGGTCGACTTTTGACCCCGGGGCCGTGTTGCAGCTGCCCCTCTCTCGCACACTCTCTCTTGCTCTTGCTCTCTCGCTGTCTCGCTCATTCTGTTTGTTGCAACAGAATTTCATTTTCGGCCCGTTTAGCATTTGGCATTTTGGCATTCTTTATGCTGTCGCAATCCTTCCGCTTTTGCTTCCAGCTAACAGCTTCTGCTGCTTCTTTTCCTTTTGGTTGGTTTTTCGGTTGCAGTTGGGTTTCGCCATTGTCACCCACACACGCACACACACACACACACACACATGAATACACACACGTTGTAATAAACCGTATTTTACTTTGGGCTGCAATCTCTCTCTCTCTCTCTCTCTCTCTCTCTCCCTGCTTCTCTTCATTTATGCCTCTATTTCTCGCACGCTCTCGGTCTCTTCTGCTCTCCCCCCTCTCACACTCACTCTCTCTCTCTCTTTCTCTCTAATTACACACCAAATTTACTACAAACGAGCAATAAAAATCATTCAAGCAAAATCTCTGCGCTAACCACGTAACCAGACCCCATTTCCACTTATAGCCAGCTCTCGGCTCCTCCTCACCCTCCTGTTCCCACATTCTTTACCCCTTTTTTCGCTCACTTGGCATGCAAATGCTTTTTTCTCACGCACACACATACACGAAAAACATTAACAACAATGACAATAAATGAAGAACATTAACGCTAAGCGTTTCTCTCAGCTCGCTTCTCTGCCTCCCTACCTCGCTCCCTCCCTGTCTCTTTCTCTTCCCATCTGTCTGTGTGTGCTGGCAAAAATTGTAGCTCAGCCTTTAATCAAGTGCCACGCCCACAGGCGAGCAGCCCTCGCTGTCTCGCTGTGGGCGTTCGCCATTCAATGAAATAACATTTAAACAATTAAACACTTTGTACACTGAGCGAAAACGGGGCTGTGAAATGTGACTGGGTGAAGCATGAGCCATAGACATCAAGTGTAGCCCTAAGTAGCCCCAAGTAGTTCCCATGCTAATGAGGCAGACAGAGAGGGAGAGAGATGGATGAACTTCTCCCACCCTATAACCATATCAATTCATTTTAATTAAGGCTAAGCCAGTGGCTTGTTTGTCTCAGTGTATCTCTGGCATACTTTTGCCTAAGCTGCATGCCAACATCAAGAATGCCAGGAGATGCCAGTGCAATTAGCTAACAATGGAAACGAAGGAAGCTGCAGAGCGGAACTGAGAAGTGAGATGTGAAGGGCTCTTGAAGACATTCCACGTATTCCTCTTAAAAAAGATATACATATTTATATATATGATGTGAGGTAAATGAGCATCTGAATACGTAGGAAAGATTTATGAAGGATCACAGGTGTAGAAGCAAGAGAAAGATGAGCCGGAAGGAGGGTGAAGCAGAAGGTGAGTGGGAGAGAAATCAGAGGCAAATAAAGGGAATAGACAAAACTGAAGGATAGACGAAACTGTGGAGAAATGGAGTGAAGAGAGGGAGAATGGTAAGCGAGAAAGAGAGAAGAACGGAAGTAGAGAGAGAAAAACAGAGAGGGGGAGAAAAAGACAGAGAGGAGGAGAGAGTGACAGAGATGAAAGAGAAAATTATAAATGGATCGAGTTTTTTGTTAAGAAAGAGCGAGAGATTGAGAGAAAAGAGAGAGAGACGGATAAAGATGAAAGGAAGGAATATCGAGGGAGAAAGTGAGAGCGGTTGAGAGAGAAAGGAGATGAAGAAGATGATAGATCGAGAGAGAGAGAGAGAAAGAGATGCATATAGAGAAGGAGATATGGTAGGAAGTGTACATATGTGCATGATATAGAAAGAGAGAGAGAGAGATAGAGAGAGAGAGAGAGAGAGAGGGAAAGAGAGGAGGAGAGAGAGATAGTGAGAGAAGAATTGAAAACAGAGGTATACAGATCTAAATAGACTGAAAGAACGATAAAGAATATAGAAGATGAAAATATATAAATTGAGAGATAAAGTAATACTCATACATATACAGTGTCTAACGTGAAATTCATTTTGTTTTTCATATACAGATAAAGGGAGATTACATTTATCATATGAGCCTGCCATCAGTCTGCTTTCACATATTTCTAGCCTCACTTCACAGTAATGAGCGAACCATTTTAAAATATTTATACATCAAATCAACTATCTTTTTGTGTAACTGCATATTCACACATAGCTCACTTTAAATAGCTCTACAGCTCTCCCTCTCCTGCTCACTCTCTCTCTCTCTTTCTGGCTGCCCACAGGCACACACATTGCAAAATATTTAATTTGAGTTTCTAGCTGCGGTCCGGCATTTGGTTTTTTCATTCGCCGCCACAAGAACTCCCTAATAAATATATGAGCATTATTATGAAGCCATTTCCGCCACTTCCTAACAGCCCACATTAACTGCCCTCCCACTTCCTGTCCCGCTCTCTCGCTCTGTCGCTCTGTCTGTCATTTTCGCTCCCGCTCTGCAGCTAGCTAGTTTCCCGTTGTCCCTTCGTGCCACGTAAAAATGTAAAAATATCATTATAATGAATTTGTTTAGCTGGGGCAAAAGTCAATGTTGTGCACGTCGCAGCCCTTTGCTCCACCTCCATCTCCGACTCCGACTCCGAGTCTGACTGCGACTGTATTATTTGATGTTTTACTGTCTATCCTTTGCCACTGTCGCCCTCCCCCCCCCTCGCTCGCCACCATCCGCTTTTCATTTCGTCTGTCTGCCGCGCTTCAAGCTGCGGAGTTCACTTCACTTAAACTGCCGCTGCGAGTGGCGCAAATTTTACGCGACATAATCGTAATATGATTATCGTGCCACATAATCTCCCACTTGCAGTGCCCCCCACCCACACACACACACACGCACATAGAGAGACGGAGTTGCTTCGCATCTAATGCCTGTTGCCTGCCTTAACCCGACTCTCTCTCTCTCTCTGTCTCTCTCTCTTGCTGCGTCTGTGTGGGTATGTGTTAAATAATTTCCTTCCGTTTCCGCCGCTTGACAGTTGACAAGCAGCCGTCCTGCCGCCACCCTCCTCCTGCTGCTTCCTGTTCATATATCCGTTTCCGCTAGAGCCAAATGACACCGCAGAAAATGTGTTCCCCAAATCTCATATCATCATTTACGCAGTCATTTTTAGGCAGCTGCCCAGGCGAGACTCGACGTCCTCCTCCCCCCACTCACCCCACCCCTCGTCTCTCTCCCTCACTGCCACCCTATTCAAAGTCAGCTCGTGCCATGCCCCCGCCAGCGCCGCCGCCGCCGCCGCCACCTCCTGTCTGCCCTGCCACTTCGGTTCGCAATTGACATCATAAACAAAGCTTCCAGAGCTTGCAACTCATGCGAGTCACACAACTTGCAACAACAACAACAACAACAAGAGCAAGAGCAACACGACAGCGCGTGTGGCACGTAGCCTCTGCCCGTCCATGGCTGTTTGCTCTCAGCCACGCCCCCACTCGCCCGCTCGCCCGTTCGCCGGCTCTGGCTGCCCTTTTTGCTTTCCGCTCGGCGAGTGTCCTTATTTTAATCTCGACACAAGTTAACGGCATTGTTGGCAGCGCCGTGAGCTCTGCTTTCTGCACATCAACATATAATGTGCTGCGCCCCCACCCCCCTCCCCCCCTTCCGGAACCACCGCCTCCTGCCCCTAGTCCGTGGCCTCTCGCCCAACCACAAGCCACATCGCCCCCTCTTCATCTGCTGCTGCTGCTGCTTCAGTTTACAGTCTCCCTCAGTCCCTCTCTCTCTCTCACCCTCTTCCCCTTCTCTCTTCATTCATCTAACATCTACGTCTCTATTGCAGATTTCAACTGCTGCGCCCCCTTCCTCCGCACGCCTCTGCCGTTCGCCTCTTCATCATTAGCAGTTAGCAGTCGTTCAGTCGCAGTCGCTGTCACTGGCTCAGCCTCAGTCTCAGTCTCAGTCGCTGTCGACGTCGCTGTCGTCTGTCAGTTCAGCGTTCATAATGTTATGATGGCTAAAAGCTAATTGCGTTTGTCTGTCTCTCGCTCAGCGTGCTCACTCTCTGCCTGACTCTGGCTATCTGTGTGTGCGAGTGAGTGTGTGTGTGTGTGTGTGCGTCTGTCGCGTATCATTGTCAGTGGGCGGAGAGGCGTGGCTGGGCGCATTAAGTGTCACTGAGTGCGTGATCCTTGTAAGCCGTCTAGTTACACATGTTTTTATAGCCTCTTTGCTGTTGTTGTTGTTGTTGTTGTTGTTCTTATGACTGTTGTTGCTGTTTCTGCTTCTTCTTCTTCTTCTTCTGCTTCTTTTACAACATCATCATTTCATTGTTTTTGGTTTTGTTTGTTTGTGTATTTTTTGCCAACGTCATCGCTTCCGCTTCCCTCCCCCTCCCCCTAGCGCCCACTGAATTCACCTTGAAACATTTTGCTTTTGGTTTTTCGTATTGAAATTTGATTTTCGTGCTTGCAAATCGAATTTAATACAAAGACTAAATCCAGGGGAATTCTTATATGTGTATATAGTGTCTATACTGCGGTATATATGTTTGTATACTATATAATTGATAGATGGATTGCTATACATTGTTGATTTTTCTCTTCTCTTTTCTGCTGTAACGAAGAGAAAACTTTTTGAATTCTGAACATAAATTCATCTCCGAGTTTCGAATGTCACAAAAGTTAGCACAGCTCTGTGTAAGCTGAGACCAGTTGATGATATCAAATTCATTAAGTCTTTAGCCATGCAATGCATTCAAAACTCTCTCTCTCTCTCTCTCTCTCTCTCGATTCCATTGAAATTGACAGTTTCCAATAGTTGTAGGTATATTTATAGAGCAGATGCACAAAAGGTGTAAATCAGAGATGCAAAAAATGGGACAGAGAGTGACGGGTAATGAATAACAAAAGAGAGACACAAAATTAAGGAGAAGAGCGAGTCTGAAAGAGAGAAGACCGAGAGATGAATAGAGAAATACACAAATTCTTGGCAGCTGTTGCCTAAATACCCAGTTTAAAACAATTCAAACCAATTTATATATATATTCCATGTAAAACTGAAAAGCTGCAGCAAAGTATGCTACACTTGTGTATATTTAGTTCTACATAAGTGTGTCATACTTCTGATAGCTCTTGAGTTTTATTTGAAATTGTGGACAGAAATGGTTTTCCGACTTCCATGCGCCACACATATGCAACACGCATAAATGTCGCTCGATACATGCACACACACAGACAAACATGCCCACACATACATGAATTCAAATATATATTTCTGTAGGTTCGTTGCTACCTTTTTGGCCAGAAACTTTTGAGTTTTGCCACAAATCGCAATTTGTTGGCAAACTAAGTTTTCGGCTGGCTGACTGAACTTTTGGCAACATGTTTGCGATGTTATCCAGGTGTTATCCTGCTTATCTCCAATCAGCTAATATAAGTCCTCGTGCGAAGCTCCCCACCTGTTGTCGTCACCCTTATCAATGACAAATCACCAACTGAGCGACTCAACTAGATGCCGACCTGACAGCGAGAAGTATCATCATTAAGCAGCAAACAAGCTGTCCTCCTCCTACATCTCCTCCTCCTGCTCCTGCTCCTGCTCCTGCTCCTGCTGCTCCTCCTCTTAACAACAACATTTATCAATATCAGCCAGAACAAGAAAGCAACAACAACAGCAGTAGAAGCATCAGCAACTACTTAGCCGAACAAACAACAAGGCTAGGCCAAGTGTGTGGCGTGTGTGTGATCGAAGTGGCAATACCCTGTAGGAGAATTGAACGCATTTGCGCAGTCAATTAGCCAGCAATCAATAGTCAATCGATTGTGCGGTCATTCAGTCAATCGACAAGCTAATAGAACATCTATCAATCAATTATAATTAACTTTGTCTGCCAATCAATCAGTCAAGGATCATCTAGTAATCAATCAATCAATAAGGTCTTCGTCTGTTGAGCAATCAATAGCTCAGTACATCACTCAACTGGTTAATCATTCAATCATCAACATGGTCAGTTCAGTGCCAACTTCAATCAATCAATCAATCTATGTATTCGTACCTCAATCAGTTAGCTAAGCGAACAAAATATTGGTATTTGTGTGAAAAGCTGTAAATTAGTTAAATAGCAATCAATCAGCCATTCAATCAGACAATATGGAATTCATAAATATTGATTAAAATACATAAGACTGCATGCATAAGTCATGCTTATCCTTATGCGGTTACAGGGTATTTTGAACAAGCGATAAAACTGGCGAAGGCGTCGAAAACTTTGGCAAATTAAATCGCAGCATTTTTGCTGCTTGTCTACAAGAGACGCCCAACAACAACAGCCACATGAGACACACACATACACACACACACACACACACAGATTTAAGTGCTGTTTGGCTTTTGGTTTTTAGGTCTAACAATCTCTGAGCCACTCGACCGCTTGACTCTCTACAACTGATGCCGCAGCCAAAAAAAAACCCACCCCACTCCTGGTCTGGGTCTGGGCCCATCCCCCATGTGTGTGTGTTTAGCTTGTTGCCACAAAATCAAGGCAAATCGTATTAAATAACAGTTAATTACAAATACACACGACCTACGAGTCGAGCCGAAAACGCGGCGTCGACATGAAAGTTGGCCAAATAAATTTTGCTGCCAAGCAGCTGTAGCTGCTGCCACGCCTCCAGTGCCCAGCCGCCTCCTACCCCATTGATACAACTCTGAGTGTGTGTATGTGTGTGTGTGTGTGTTTGTGCTTATGAAAGTGTTTTTTTGGGCTTATCTCCTATTTGTATCTGTGTGGTTGGGTTGCCTTGTGCTCTGTCTGCTGTTGATTTCTTGAGTTCTTGGCTTCTTTTTGCTGCTCATTTAGGGACAGACTGTGTGTGTGAGTGAGTGTATGCGGCTTGTTAAGTGCTTGGCGTCTGGCTAAATGGTAGAATTAATTAATGATATGCTCGATTGATTGATCATTGGCAAGCAATTGAATGGATGATTGAATTATGCGTTTGCCCTTCATTTCATCATTTCTCTTATTTGGCATATAGATATAGTATATATTACACACAAACACACACACACACGACGCCCTTCGTTCATCTGGGGAAAATCGCCAAATAAGCAACAAACATGGCAAAGCCCTTTGAACTTTGGCCAATAACTCAGGCCGGACAGATTTGGGACATGGCTTATAAAAAGCCATAAACACAATAACCAATGCCCCGGCCTCTTCCCTATCACTATTTCTGTCCCTGTCTCACTCCTACTTCTTCACACCGAAAAGCCAATGAAACATCGCACACACGCACTCTCGCCATCCCCCTCTCTCCCTCACTCTCACGCAGTTCTTTTCACACGCAGCATATGCAAAGCAAAGCGATGGCAAGAAGCTGTCGTGCTTTATGTGCCGTTATACCCTCTTCACACAGCTTTAACTCGAGCCCCGCCACTCGCCGCTTGCTTTGGCTTCTCTTCTTTATTTTCTCCCATGGTTGACATGCGACACGCGGCAGCTTCTATTAAGCTACATATAACCCCATCAGTTACACTGCAAGAAATGAAGAGATGCATATTATGAGCTCAATACTTTCATTAATTTATTCATCGGAATTTTACTTGTGTTTCATAATAATTTAATTTCGGAAAGTGCGAATTGATTAAAATTGTACTAGTTTAACCTATTCAATACATTTTCTCTCAGTGTAAAAGTGCTGTGCTGTACGGCCGGAGCTAGACAAAGGCAGCTTAAAGGCGACTGCACGCACTTGGGAATTGCTGATGATGAGGCAACGACGACAAGGAGAAACGAGTACAAGAACAACGATGATGTCGTTGTCGTTAAAGATGGAGATGAAGCTGGAACTGGTGTCGGTGCCGGTGCCGGTGCTGGCGCTGGCGCTGGTGTCGGCGCTGGTGATAGAGATGATGCCTGGCAATGGTGTTGAGGCTGGCGTTACGTTGACGTTGACAGCCACAAATTTGGCAAGCCAAGGCCAGACAGCGAGACGGACAGCTGGACGGACGGACGAACGGACAGACAGCCGAACGAATGGATGGGGAGGACAAAGAGTGATAGACAGCGTCTAAGCCTTGATGTTGGGCAGAACGCTTGTATTGCCGCTGTCTGGGGCCAAGTGTAAATCTGTAGGCCAAAGTTTAACACATGTTTTATGTATTCGGTTTTATGGAACCGTCAACAGGCTGCTGCAGCACACGCACAGCCAAATACACACACGCAAACACACACAGACAGACACATACACATGAACTCCTAAAGATTTTGACTTTGTCCTAAGTTGCGCATCATATTAACTTTGATAGAGCACAGACGAGTGAAAACTTTTGCCAAGATACAAGTATTACAAGCAAAAGCTCACGAGACTAGCATATTTACAGGCGTGCAGGTAATTGAAGGCTGCTAGCACTAGCTGGCATATTTGAGTCGTCTTGCCTTTTTGATTAACAACGCATCGCATGGCCGACTGACCAGATGAAATTTGAGCTCAACTCTTATCCAGAACATACATCAACATTGCTTAAAGCTCTTCTTGTTTGCTATTGGTTGCTTTTGTTAACAGCGCATTCATAATTTGATTGCTAAGTGGGTCAGACAGAGAGAGAGGGGTCTGTCTTGAGTTTCGATCTATCACTTATCACACTATTCAGCTTAACTGTATATGAAGACGGCCATCCTTAAAGGGGCTCAGCTGAGTACGTGAGAAAGACAGGGTGGGAGAGAGCTGCATGTGTAGAGTTTTGATCTGCTGTCATGCATATCATGCCATCTCACTTACTCAACTGCCGATCCAATAGGATGAATGACAGAAGAACTGACATTAATATACTTCAAATGCGGACGAACATCTTCGATATGCATATTACAGGGCAACACAACACCTGCCTAGTTGTATGTTGGTTATCAATGCATGCCATAGGCCACTGACCAGGTGAATTCCGACTAGCATTCTTATCCCAATGCACATCGTCATTGCTCACAATTGTTCTGGTTGTCGTTCTCCTTGTTGTTGTTGTTCTTGTTGTTAACAAGGCTTTCATAATTTGATTAGCGACCCAGGCACAGGCATTTAACTGAAAAGATAAGCGGGCACACACACACACACACACACCTCCAGAGAGAGACTGAGAGAAACGCACACAAATACATAGACAGACATTGCAATACTGCTAGCTGGCAAGTAGCCAAAATATTGTGAACTGCTGGTCCTTTGCTCGCCCACAAAGAGCAATTAAATGCATAGCTGGTCGTTGAACAGCTTCAACTGTGATCAACTGCAGCTGCAGCTGCTGATCATTAAAATGGCCAAGAGCCAAGCGGCCAACGGGTCAGGCCACGTTAATGAAGTGTCGGCCACATTGCTGGCCGCTGTTGCCCGCTTTAAGAGAGCTTCAGCTCGTTTTTCAATTGCAACCACAAAACTTACTTACTTAATGTTCTCCCTCTTTCTCTCACCCTCTCTAATTTAAGCGGGACACAGCCTTCTGCATTGACTGATGGCCCAACTCTGCCTCTCCCGCCCTCTGTCCCAGTGTCTGTGTGTGCTTTGTGCTTTGTGCGGCTTTCTAAATTATCTTCATGGCAAGCGAACGCTAGTGGTCGGTCAAGCACTTGCCTCTGCCAGCTGCTGTTGCTATTGCTGCTGCTGCTGCTACTGCTGCTGTTACTGCTGCAGGTGCTCCCTGCCAGCTCATATGTGCTGGAGCCCTTAGTTCGCTCGCCAGTTGGCAGCAATTGAATGTGGCCCCGGCGACTAACGACAAACGACACAAACGTCCAAATGTCCCAAGTCCCATCGTCCAATCGTCCAATCGTCCGAGTGTATTCCGTGTCCCGTGTCCTGTGTCCTTTGTCCGTCGTGGGTCGTTTGTCGTTTTGGCCAACATCCTGACTCTGAGCTCTGGCATGGATCTGGCTCTGCGGTCGCCTTCTCTGTGTGCTGCGTGGCAAAAATAATTCTATTTGCTGGCTTCTTTGCTTATCTATTTAACGATATTTATTTAGCTCGTGAAACGGACATTAACTTATGAGCTCACATATCTTATAGATATTGCTTCCTTGCCTGATTATCATCGGCCGCAACGCATCTTAGTCACACAGAAAGTTGCCAAGCTTCAAGTGAAAGCAGCAGCTTCCTCCTCCACTCAATTGTCATATGGGTTAAGTTTGCTCAACTGCTTCCAAGTTCTTTACTCTGATTGCTGGCATTTGCTATTTGTGTCTAAATTGAATGCCGTCCAAGTTTAAACACTTTATCCGACTCTGGCTACGGCAAATGTACTTTTCATTAAATGTTAAATCACTTTTTCCTCAAATATTAATTTAAGCCTTTAAATCCGACTATTGTCTACCAAAACTGTCAGCTGAGCTGCATTTCTGATTTTTGCTTATTTTTCGTTAATTCGCCTGAGTTGCGATTACACAAAGCATTTCAAAGTTGAGTCTAAACAAAAAGTGATAATAAAGAGAAACATAAATTTCACAGCTTGGCAGCAGAAACTTTACAGCATGTATGTCAGTATTTAATTACGAACAAAGAAAAATTTTTGTGAAAAATGGAATTTTCTGCTATTTGGAAATTATTGCTGCCTCCGTTGTTGATCATCAATCAGTCAACCAATCAAAGCAGACACTCGCAATACGAGCAGAGTTTAAATGAGTTCGAGTGGGACAGCAGCAAACAGAGGCAAACATTTGCCTTTGATCAACTCTCCACTCTCACAAGTATGCATAAATCTACAAATAAATATGTGTACGTACTCTGTTACACGTTAGAGCGAGGTAGTCGCACAGCAAAGTGCGCAAAAATGTACACCCCACGCGCTTGAGCGAGACAGCAGCACAGCAAATTAGTTTTGTTTATTTGTATATGAATAACTGTGTGAAAAGTAAAGCAATTAAAATCGCTTTGTTGCACTCAATTATCTAACCCTTTCGCTCTAACGCACACGCACACGTTCGCCACATAATTGTTGGTTATATAACCAAAATTGGAATATCTATCCACAATTTGTGATTGATAGAAGGCCATAATAACATTGCATTGTGGAATGCTGAGCAATGTCTTTGCCATTAAATCTATTTACTAATTGGCTATAATGTTGGCTTAAACGATGACACGGCCAGCATAAATGATGGCTAGCCAACGGCAGGCGGTAGACAGGCATTGGCAAGAGGACAGAGAACAGAGAACAGAGGTCAGAGATGATTCTCCACTAGATATTGACCTGGACATTGGCAACGTCTGTTTCGTAAGCCGCTGTACAACTTCAACTGTGTTAATTCAATAAAATGTTGAATAAAATTGATTGATTAGCTGCGCATGCTGCCTTATTCTCTGCTCCGCTCTCTCTTGCTGCCTCATTGGCGATTGCAGTGTCTGCCTTGGCAGTTGGATGCTGGCAGTTGGATGCTGTGCCACATATCGCATAGAGTAAGCAACTAGACTGAGCTGTTACTGTTGCTGTTCCGCTAAGCTGTTTCCTGGTGCCTGCTTTAGTTGCCACATTTGTGATTCCTTTTGCCATCGCTGCTGTTACTGCTGCTCGTCTCGTGCTGTAGCCGTTCTTCCTCTTCTTCTTCCATAGCAGCTGCTTACACAATTGTCTGTGCATTATTTGAGCTTTGTTATTTTGCTTTTATCCCTTTGGATCAGAACGTAATGCGATTGTGTGAGGTACGACAGGCGTCGAGCGTCGCGACCGTCGCGTCGTGTCGCGTCGCTTCACACACAGATTTTCGTGTGCTCATAGCTTCAGGTCCTGCAAAGGTTTTTCCCAATGCTGCCAAAATGTCACGCTGTGTGACAAAGATGGCCGCCAATGTACACCACATACCAGAATGAGCGCGTACGTTTTAAAGTTTACTTTCCTTCTCGTTCTTCCTTTTCCCACAGCTTTAAGCGATAGCAACTCAGACTTGCAATTCACTTAGTCATATGTAATTATTGTCAGTGGGAGAAGTAAAACGGCACACTGCATATATGTATACATTGCCTCTCTTCACTCGCTCTACTAAGTGTCAGCAAAAGTCTACACTCTCTAATCTCCAGTGAACGGCCATTGGGTATAACTGCCGTGCATTCACATATATCTGTCTCTTTTGCGCTGCTTAGATCAGTTTTCTACAATGCGTATAAGCTCACTCTTCGTTCTGAAAGCTCTCTCTTCTCTCGCTCACACTTAGCAACATTGGCTGAATAGTCTACACTCTACTTAACTTTTCGTTCGCTCTCGCACTAACACACTTATCCTGAGGAACATGGCGGCTACATAAAGTGCCAGCCGATCGATTCGCTGCACACGTCCAGTCTCGCTCCCACAGTTAGTTTGCTGCATTTGTGCTTTAATATCGCTGCCGAACGCAAATGCGTTTATTATCTCTTACTCTCACTCACACTTCCGCTTTGCGCCTGCAGCCATATATGCTGGCTTTCCAATTATAATGTCACGGATTTATGCCTATGCATATTTATTGTGTCTGGCTGACCCCAAACATGTTTCCCCTTTTGTCCGCATTTGGCATTGTGTACGACATTTTGCTTAGGCCAAGTTACCCAGCATGTTCAATTAAAAGCCGTACGTAGCCCAGCTCAGCTGGACATCAGGTGCTTGTTTGACTGTTTGTCTGTTTGTCATTTTGGCTGCTTGCATATTTGATTTGTGCGTTTAAACATTTCAAACAGGCCCACCAGCCCGCTTGCCATCAGCAGCAACGGCAGCAATAGCATCAGCAGCGACGCCTTATCGCAAATTCTCTTTAGAGCAATTTTAGTTATTATATTGCACTGGCTTTATTGTTGGTGTTATTGCAAGCAGCTGCAAGCTGGCGTCCACCTTGCATTACTTATTTATTATTGAGGATTAACAAGGAGCTATTTTGGAAATGGCAGCAGGAGCTGACAGCCTGCCAGCCTGCCAGCGAACCAGCCAGCCAGAACCAAGTGCCCAGTCTCAAAGCCAAAGCCAAAGCCAACATCAACGTCAGCGGCAATGCGGCCTTTGCCATGACTTGCATTGCCTTGCCTTTTCATTCAGCTTGCGGAGTTTTCGGGGCAGTGGGGCTTAAGAGCTAAACACTGAGCTTGAGCACTGGCTTTGAACCGCAGCCAGGTGCCAGGTTCATGCCAACTGTCGATCTAACATTAACCCTCCTTCACACTCCTGTAGCTGTCTACAGCAACTCTAATCTGCGCATCAATTTTGCATGTTGTCTTACTCTTCCTCATTCCCTCTCTTTCACTCTCCCTCAATCAATCTCTGCGTATGCTTTAAGTGTAGGCTTCTTTAGTGTTATGTATGTATAAATATAGATATAAATATGTATATATATGGAGCTCTATCTATATTTATAGTAAGTCATAAGTTTTAAGTGTCGCATTGGAAAAGTGCAAATGAAACTCGCACAATTGTCATTTCGTTATCTTATGCTATCTCTCTCTCTCTCTCACTCATTTTGTTGTTTCTTTTTGCAGCACGTGGAAGCAGCAGCAGCATAAATAAATATGATTAAGCTTAAGAATATATAAAAAGAAAGTTCAAATGAAATAACGCAATATAAAAAACATAAATAAGTAAGCAGCAGCAGCAAAGCAAGAGGAAGGACAAGCAGCACAGCAGCAGCAGCAGTAGAGGAAGAGGAAGAAGCAGCAGCAGCAGCAGGCCAAAACGCAACGAGGCAAAGGCAAAAGGCCAACTGGCAGCCGAGGGAGCAGCGAACGCAACAGCAGCAGTTGAATCACGCCCCTTTCCGTCCGTTCCCTCTCAACCTCTCTCTCTCTCTCTCTCTCTCCCTGTGTATGTGTGTGTGTGTGGAAGAGAGATAGTGAATCGAGCTCAATTACGCCGCCAAACTGTCGTGTCAGCAACAAGAAGAAGAAACGTGAAATGTGCAATTCCTGGCTGCTGCTCATAATTGCGCTCACTGTTGTCTGCCTGTGGAACTCGCAACAAACCGAAACATCCAAATCATGCCCAGCCGAGTGCATCTGCTTGTCCCAGACTCAAGTAAGCTTAACAATGTCTAACCATCTACCTCTAGCCCTCTCTCCCGCTTCCCCCCTCCTTCTCTCTCTCTCTCTCTCTCTCTCGCACTCGCTCTCATATCTTTGTAGTTGTTAGCAGGAGCATCATCATCATCATCATCAGCTGGTGGCCTATAGAGAGTTCGTCTGGGGATCCTCGGCCTGGTCAGCCTCTTGGCCACACACAGAGATAGATAGAGAGAGCGAGAGAGAAAGTGCGAGAGAGCGAGTAGAATTATATCGAAAATGTTGGGCAAAAATGTTCATTTCCCTTTGTTTCACAATTCACAAACTGCACAACGGACAGCCATGGACAGTGGTAGGGGCAGGGGCAGGGGCGGGGCAGCGGCGGCATTTGCTGGGGGCATGGCATATTCCACTTGTTACATTTGCTGCTCTGCGACTCGCTACCACTTGGTATACCCTGTAGCTAGCGCCAGAAAGGGTAGATGCGACAGCCATGGATATAAATAATACAGGCAGATATGTATCTAGCTAACGGTATAACAATGCTAAGCAAGCCAATTCACTTTTCATAGATACAATTATATATACAGGGTATACGGCCAGTCAGTCAACTCAGTGCCCCCTGCGCTTGCACTCTTTTCGTATTCAATTGTCTCCCGCGAGAATTTTTGCGGCCAGCTGCGCGAATAGTTTGGAGGATGTGAACAGAAAACACGAGAAGAGGCAGAAACTAAAAAACAAAAAACAAATGATGCCACGCCCCGCCCTTAGCCGCAACACCGCCCTTTCGGCGGCCCACTTAGGCACGCTTAATGCGCATCCTTATTACCAATGGGGCGAGCGAGCGCTGCTGGCATCGTCATTTTTACCAAATTGAGAACTTAAGTGATTTCATTATTCCAGATTATGAACAATGAAATGATTTACTCGGCCCAGTACTCCGCCTCCTCCCACCACAAGAACAAAAACAAAAATGAAAATGAAAAAATTATTAATAAATGAATTGAGGTAAAAGAGCAGCGCGAGTCCTTAGAAGTGCTTCTTGCTTTGTATTCAAAAATTGTGCTTAGCCGTTTCCCACTTTTCCGCGCAGCTTCAAGTGGCCAACTTAGACTTGGCTGCTCAGCCATATATGTATATACAAATATATTTATATGTATATCTGTTGAGAGATTTAATCTTGTCGAAAACACAGTCAATTAGTTTGCTAATTGTGTTGGCTTAGGTATTTGAATAGGGCTAAGAGACCATTAGAAATGAGAACTACAAGTTTTTGCCCTGACCAAACAAGAGAGATACCATTTAGCTAAATCACTGCATATATTCCTGTTTAGGTTATCGATAATATTTGGATATCTAAATACTCAGTAAGATCTTCCATTTTTTTAGGAAATCATAAATGTCTGCTGCAGCTGCTATCAGTTTAGAGTGTGAGCCAGAGCTGGATTCAGGCCAATTAGCATCAAGGCTGCAGTAGGCAGGCATGACTGTAGGCAAATTTGATCAGTAGTACAGTCTTCACACTCTAAAGAATGTTTTATATAGCTGAAGAAAATATAGCAGACATACTCATCAAGGTAACTGAAAAGAAGTAAGAAAGCTCCAGTCGAGACTGCTCGACTAGGAGATACCCTCTAAGCTGATATTCTAATCATTCTGCACTTCAACTGTATATACACAGTAAATCTGAAGTCTCTAGGTCTAAAAGTGTTCAAGTTAGGCTGAAAAAACTAAATGAATATTTCGATTATTCTCGATAAAAAGTTATCGTTATATATATATAACTTGTACTGCGTATGGTACACACGAATATGCATGCCAAATAGCTCCGTAGCTCTTATAACTTCTTAGATCGACGCACTCATACGGACGGACGGACAGACGGACAGGGTTATATCGGCTCAGCTCGTCGTGCTGATCAAGAATATATATACTTTATGGGGTCCGCGATGATTCCTTCTGCCCGTTAAAGGGTCGATGGGTTCAGGGTATTATTACCCAGAAGAGACTCGAATTCAATTGAATTGAACACATTGCGCCATATTATAAAGTTAGGTATTCCCATTAAATACAAGATATTGGCATGACAATAGCTTACAAATAAGACTTAAGCGCAGAGTAGTAAAAAGTTGTTGACGTTTTGCAATTTGTTTTGCTACAGTTCAATTTAGTTCTCATAGATTTTTAGTTTTATTACTTATGAATTTCTGTTCCAATCAAATGCATACTGTTGTATATATTTAGATATATATACATACAACAACTTTGCAGAGTTCATACCCTTTAAGCGCATTTACCGACTGGAATATAGAGCTTATCGAACAATAGAATGAAACGCAGCGCAACTTATTGAAATGAAACATTTGGCGGCAGTCGCATAAACAATTGTTAAACAAGAAAAATAAAATAAAATAAGAAAACACAAAAGACGAAGAAGACGAAGAAGCAGCAAGAAATGAAACTTTTAATTCGTTCATTTAAGAGGTGAAGCGTATGAAAATTGTGCAAATGCGAAAGGAAGGAGGACTGTAAAAGAGCTGGACAGAGGCGGGCAGCGATGACATCAACGAAACAGCGACAAGCGATGCGACAGACAGATGGACGATGAGCAGCAGTAGAAGAAGATGAAGAAGAAGCAGCAGCAGCAGCAGCAGGAGTAGGAGATGGATGAGCAGGAGGAGTTACAGCAGATAAGGCAGAGTGTAAAGACGGAGTAGATGGAAGGAGGCATGTCTAGAATGGACATTGTAGCCATACAGGGCAAGAGGGGCGGGCTGGGCGGAGGTATGCCCACAAACGCACGCATCAGCACATAATAGTTGTAAAAAATGAAAGCACAAAGAGGAGATGAGACGCGAGCAGCGAGCTGCGAAAAGCGTGGCGCAAAGCAATGTCGAGGGGATGGGGGTGGGATGGGTCAGCAAAGGGGGCGGGGGCAGAAGCAGCTGCTGAGGGGGGGTTGATTAAAAAGAAACAACGAAAATAACAACGAAACGAGCAACAGAGACGCGGCGACAAAACAAAACAATGAACAAGCAAAAGAGTGCGCGACTAGGCAGATACCCTGCACTCAATTGGAGCAATGGAAATGAGCTGAGCTCAAAGTAGACTATACATATAGATATATATGTATATAGACAGCGTAAAGGAGTCTGATATACATGTAGATATTTATATATATATGATAATTTATCGAAACTATATTCGATAATTATCGATTAAAGTGCTACGGCCACATTTTCGATTTGAGGGGCTTATCTGTGTTGCGTATAATAAAATAAAATTCTATAACGCGTACAGAGGTTTTTTGTTATCGATATTAATCGATGATACACGAAGCTATGATACCTAAGATAACTGAACCTAAACGACTTGAGCTTTTCATCTATTGGCAATGCACTTAACTCTAATCTCCCAATCACAAGCAAGACTTTTTGCATTAAGTTTAACAATCGATAGTTATCGGTTTTACAATTAGCTTACAACCGATCATCCCGTGCAGCCGATTTAGTATGAGAAACTGCCCAATATAATATTGTATAGAGTCCAATTGACTAATGTTTAGATCACATATCATATCAACATAGCTTAGTTTTGCTTAATCGATATATATCGGCGAGTCTAGTTAAAGGAGAAGGAACCCCAGAGATATTCGACGAACATCATATAAACTTGAAAATATGCCTTGACCAACGCATATACCCGTTTACAGCTTTTACAGGGTATGACAAAGTGAACAAAGAGCATAAAAAAATTCGATTTAATTTTATTTGGCAGCAATAAAGCCGCAAATTCAATTTTTCGCACCAACATTGACTAGCATCTTGACACCTGCCCCGCCCTACCGAAGCACCTCTATGCCAGTTACTCCATCTCATTCTCACACTCTATCTATGTCGCTCTCTCTCTCTCACTCTCTATCTTTTTCGTGCAGGTGCTGTGTAACACGGGCGGACTCGAGCAGATTCCGCTGCGCCAGCTGCCAGCGACAGTGGAGAATCTGGCATTGACGAAAAACAACTTTCCCATCATTAAGCCGGACTCGTTTGCCGGACTGCGGGCGCTGAAGAAGCTCTCGCTGGATGGCAACAACATAACACGCATCAAGCAGTTCGCATTCCGTGGCCTGCCCCGATTGCGTGAGCTATCCATACAGTATACGCCGCTGCAGATGGTGGCGCAGTTCGCCTTCGCCGGACTGCAGAATCTGTCCACCATTCTGCTGAGTCACAATCAGATCCAGCGGATCGAGGGCAACGCCTTTGCGGGCACGTCGAACATCAAGCTGATCCTGCTGAGCAACAATCCCCTGATCCGGATCGAGACATCGGCGTTCTCCAGCCTCACCAATGTGGGCCATTTGATACTGCCGTCGGGCATACGGAGCATCGAGCAGGACGCGTTCTTCGGCATGGACGCTGTCGGCCTACTGAAGCTGGCCTACATGGATCTCAAGGAGATCTCGCCGTTTACCTTTCGCGGCCTGTCCAACGTGCTGCTGCTGACGCTGCAGGAGTCCGACTTGGGCGTCATATGCGCCGACGCCTTCACGGGCCTCACCCAGGTGGAGACGCTGCAGATACTCAACAACAAAATCGATTCCATTGAGGAGCTCAACTTCACGCACACAGCCGCCATCAAGCATCTGAAGTTCCATGGCAACCATGTGCTGGAGACGCCCGATCCGAATGCCATCATCGTGGATGGCGTCGATCACCTGCAGCTGATCAACAATCACTTCCCCTGCGGCTGCCACATACACACCCTCCTCGACGGGCCCCTCGCTGAGGGGGCGCACAATCTGAGCGACTTTCTGCAGAAGAACTACTGCATCTCGCCGCTGGAGGTGAACGGGCGCGTGATGAGCGAGCTGGACATCGATGCGATCGGACGGTGCGCCGATCAGCTGACCAAAGGCAATCTGGGCAGCTCGGCTGCCACACTGGCGCTCGGCCTGAATGCCATGCTCCTGATCGCGGTCGCCAGCTGCGTCGAGTGGCGCTACGTTCGCCTGCTGGCCCATCTCTTCAGTCACAGTCACATCGCTTGGCGGCGACGTCGGAAGCGCCGGCGACCCGACTAGATCAGCCCCACTCCACTCCAGCACAGGTCCTGCACGCGCTTCCACTGAGCAGAGCGCGTGAGAGAGAGAGAGAGAGAGAGAGAGCACTAAAACTCCGTTTGTACTTTACACTACGTATTTCCTGCTTAAGAAGTAAGTAAACAAACCCTGAAACCCTATTGAAACAAAGCACCATCCACTTCATATAAATTTTTAGCAAAGGTCAGCCTGAGTGGGGCCTAAGAGTGGTCCAGAAACCCTGTAACCCTATTGAAACAAAACACCATCCACTTCATATAAATTTTGCCAAAGGTCAGCCTGAGCTGGGGCTTAGCCGAAGAGAGTGTTATAGAATATGTAAATTATCGAGTGTTATTTATATATTTAGTTTATTTAGTTAGTTATCTAACCTCATTTCATATCATTTTTTGTGTAAATCCTTATTCACCTCTTTTATTCTTCTGATCTTCAAGCAAACTCAAATCTCAATCTAAGATCATATGTATTTTACTCCAACAAAAAGCTACAATCTTTACTTTGTTATTTTATGAACCGAACCTTGAATGATTAAAAAAAATCAAAGCAAGTCAATGAAAATGTAAGATGTGCTCCAGTGGGGAGCGCCTGACTATGAGGTACCCAGGATCATAATTACAAGCTCTTTGAACTATCGATTTGACTAGCCATTTTAACTTGAACTTCATTTATTTTAGTCTACTACATCAACCCTTATATAAATTAAAACGGCTTGGTATTTAAAAAGTACTAAGGGAAAAATCTTGGTGAACGAATACACTATGATGCTGTTTAGTTTCGTATTGATCTTTATTCTTCATGTTTATTCATATGTTCATGCCTGAACACTTGGTATTACTAACGTTACTCAGAAAACCTTTATACTCTGATATTTCATTTTCAAGACGTTCAGGGTAGAAAGTTAACATCGGTAGTGCATCCAGTAGAACTTGATCTTGTTAGAGAGCAACCTGAACTGTCCAGCTGATGAAGGTCGGATGGAGTGAAGACGAACAAACGGGATTAGTAATAAAGACTCGTATTAGCTATTGCATCAGAAGAAGTAGACATACATGTATAAGTAGCAAGTTCGATAAACAAAAATAATGATGGACAGACGGTGCTCGTACTAACGGAGATCGGCTAGACAGAGTTCGGAGGAGAGGGCTGAGAGACTGACAAAAAGGAATAGAGCGAAAGACTCGCCCTAGTGCACCATGAGAAGCATACATAATCTAATATGATCGGCCACGCCTTCAGCTACATTGAACAGATCCAATGAGCTTACGATGCACCGTTTCGAAGCATTCAAAATTGCTTCAGCCTCTCAAACCTTTCCCAGCCTTTGCTCCTTTGCTTAGTCTTAGCTTAACTTACAAGCCGAAACTCATCTCTTTCTAACTTCTAAACCGTTCCAAGCCGAAGCTTGAGCAACATATGCCTATGCCTATTTACAGTTGAGAAGTCACTGCTTTTGCTGCCTGCAGTTTGAGAGTCATCGAGTGAATAAAGTTGAATTTCATGTGAGCTTCACGTGTTTTCTCTTGCCTCGGCTGCACCTTTGGCTAAATGTAATTAAGATATTGCTCCATTGAATAACTCTTCTTTATATCTGATACTCCTTTCATTTGCATTCCGCTTTTTACGGGGTATCATTTGGCGGATAGCTTACATTGATTCCATTTGCTTTCAATTAGCTTTGGCCTTTGATCGCGCTGCTAATGGAAAGTATTTTTTGTTTCAGCTTCATTTGCGGCGCCAGCTGCTTATCGCTCTCATCAGCAGACACACACATACCCTATACACACACAAACAGACACATAGAGACTGTATACCCTATACACATTTGCTATCAACTTTTACGTTTCGCTTCAAATGCAAATGGAAAATGTTTTCAATGCCCGCTTCATATCTCTATCTCGCCATCCAGCCCTCTCCCTCGCACACTCTACCTTTCTCTCTCACTTTCTCTCTCTCTCTCTCTCTCTCTCTCTCTCTCTCTCTCTGTCAAACTCATATATGGAAAAAGAAGTATTCCGCACAGTTAGCCAAATCCGAATCCGTTAACATTTTTTTTTATTTCTTTTGCTTTTTTCGTCAGTTTGGCTTTTGGCTTCTCCAATTGAACTGCAGCCAGCCTTAAAGGCAGCCTCGACTACCGATGTTGTTGTTGTTATTGTTATTGTCGTTGTTGTTGTTGCTGATGCAGCTTCAATGGTTTCATTGTGCCATGCCACATCTCACTTAAAGTGCTGCAGGCTTCACAGCCAAGGGAGGCAGCGGACAGACGGACGGACGGTGTGGTAGAGGCTTGGCTCATCAAGGTGGGGAGCGGAGCGGGGCGGGTGTGGGTCTATGGGTTAGCATACAAAACGAAAACGGAAATTACAAATTCTATTCACTCGCAACGGCATTGAGGAAGAGCGCTCTCTAATTCGTTGCTCCAACTTGTCCCCCCCATGCACACATACACACACACACACATACAGCTAAAAGTTCTGGCTAGGCTGAAAGGCAATGCTACAGCGGGTTCATTCTATAGACGCTTATCGCAAAGGATTTAGATTTATCTAACTTGATTATGATGCTACACACACACAAGCACACAGCACACACACACAGCAACACATAGCACACACACATACTTCTGTTGTTGCTTTGGTAAAACAAATGCGCAGAGAAATCATTGAAGGAAATTAAAACTTTGTTTACTCTCAAGTCCACTTCTTGTAATGTATGCCACGCCCCTGCTTGCTCTATGCCCATAAACTTACCCTTTTTGCTGAGTGCATTATAAATCCATGCTACTTGTTATAGCAGTGCATATTGAATTCTAAATTCTGGCTACAATTGACTTAGGACTTTGTTTGGAATCATTCAAATAATATTCTATTATTTCCAATTAAACTTCAAGATCTTGGCCTAACAGAAAGAAGCATAGGAGAAGCGAGGCATGAGTCTAGAATTGGAAATGTGGAGCAAATATTAAAGCAGAAAGGCAGGATAGTAGATGAAATTTAGAAAACAGAAGGAGGAGATAGAAGAAGAAAAATTAGTGGAACAAAAATACATATGGAAAGTGCTTTAATAAATGAAGACATTGGAGTCAAGGATTACGAAAGGTATATAAAATGATGAGGAGAAGAAGAAGAAGCAGTATAAAGACAGTCTCTAAGGCAGCGTTCCTATAGGCGGTTTGCTTATCCACATGATGTTGGGAGAAGAAAAAATTGACAAAAGGGAGAAGACAAAAACTAAAACCATTTTAGAAGAAGAAGAAGTTCTTTTGTAGACATACTTTCGGAGCATAATCATATGATAATATTTTGTGTACATTCCAAAGCACAAAAGTGTCCAAAATCTGTGAATTACAAAATCTTCGTATCGATCAACTGTATATACACAGTAAATCTGAAGTCTCTAGGTCTAAAAGTGTTCAAATTAGGCTGAAAAAACAAAATCAATTTTTCGATTATTCTCGATAAAAAAGTTATCGGATGAGTTATCGAAAAAAAAAAATATATATATATAACTTGTACTGCGTATGGTACTCACGAGTATGCATGCCAAAGTTCAGCTCTCGAGCTCTGATAACTTCTGAGATCGATGCACTCACACGGACGGACGGACAGACGGACAGGTTTATATCGACTCAGCTTGTCGTGCTGATCAAGAATATATATACTTTATGGGGTCAGCGATGATTCCTTCTGACCGTTACATACTTTCCACAAAACCATTATACCCTGATTTCCCATTTTCAATGGGTTCAGGGTATAAAAAAGTATAAATAAAGAAAGTATAGCTCTAGTTCTAATACAAATTATCTTTTAAGTAGATGTCTTCAGGGCGTCTTAGAGTTTTCTAAAAATTATGGTGTCACATAAGAAATATTGAAACGGAATCTCTCAAGATAAAATTTAAATCAAAAACGAAAAATAAGTTTTAAGTTAAGTTTGAAAAAAAGTGTTGGAAATAGAAAATTTGTGAAATAAAATTCTTAAAGTCTAAAAATCTTTGATCAAAGTCCGCTTACTTAGCTGTAGGATTCGACCGGCTATATTCGATAGCTCTTATAGAAATGATATAGCTCAACAATATGCGCCTCGTTTCGATTGTGAATGAATTTTGATTGCTGCTTGCCTATTGTCTAGCTGCAGCTGTGACATTTTTGCATTTGCTGAACTGCCACCAGCCCACCTAGCCAGGCCCCTCGACCCGCTTGAGCACACATAATATGGGCAATTGATTTAATCAATTTGGCTGTTGGGCTAATCGAAAGAAGAAATGCCAAGCTGACCCGAACTTAAAGCTTTAACAATTCCACAGTGGGACCAACCTGTGGGCGAGTGGGCGTCTGGCGGTATTGGCTTAAATGGGCGTGCCTATGCGTTAGCTACAAAACACGTTCGCGCATTTTCGACCCCCCCCCCCCTCCCCTCCACGCACGTGGCCCCTGCCGATGGTGGAGCATTGGGCACACGATTTCTGTCACTTGGCGCCCGCTCATGTCCGCAGATCGTTAACTTAATTGTTCCGCTTGAAATCCGAAAACTCTGTTCGACGCCATTGCCATTGTTGCGAGTGATAGTTGAGGCCCCGCATTCAGTCCACTGCCGCTGCCGCTGCCACTGCCGCCCCTTCCCCCACCCAGATGGCGGCCTCTAGGCCCTCTGGCCGTGTCAGCAGTGCAATAAAATTGGCGTGACTAACTGTTGTGGGCGGCCATGGCCATGGACGGTGGGGACTCGCGCTGGTCACTCGCCCAGATGGAAGCGATGGGAGCAGGGGGGGGGGGGGGGGGGCGGGGGGCCGTGCGTGCCGCTGCCAACGTCGCTGCTGACACGTCAGCGAGTGCGTCATGCAATCAGCAAATGGTCGACCGCAGCAAAAGTCGCGTAATTAACGGCGAGCAACGCTTCAGCTGAACTAAACCTAAACCGAAGCTCAGATGCTGCTGCTCCTGCTACTCCCCCTTCCTCCTTCCCTCCTCTCTCAGCGAGTCAAATTAAAACTTGTCCTATCCCCCATTTCCCACATGTGCAGCAGCTCGTCGTGCCCCTTTTTATAGCATCGATAAAGTTTCACAGAAAATCGCGACGAAAACCAAATTTAATGCTTGCACACACAAAGCTCGACTAACGCATACCCTTTAATGTCAGCAGCAGCTAAATTTGCCGCTAAATCTGAGCACTCGATGTGAAATATAGCATGTTTTAGCTATATAAGTCACAGGCTAGACTTTCAGTAACCTTGTACGACTCAAAAATACCCTGTACATTATGTATAACATTAAAAAAATTGACTGAAAATACAACAAAGCGGCGTTATACAATGTACTGAAGTAGATTTAGCGAGTACTAAAATTTTGCTCGACTTGCAGTTACCCTGTGAAATGTTAGACAGCGGCACAGCTAGCAGATACCCTGTTGACAGCTATAAAGTGTGATCAAATCGCACTCTAAAAAGTTTGTAAGAAAAAATGAAGAGTAAATTCAATAGATGTAAACTGTAAATACCCTACAAATTGTAGAGATGCAGCACTCATGATACCCTATGTGATACCCTTCAAGACTATGTGAAGAACATGAAAAAAATCATGTTACCATAACCTGATCACAGTTTAAACTCTAATGAAAAACAGGGTCCAAGTGTCTATTATACCCTCTGCGCATTCTAATTCCACGGTATTGCGAACACATTTTGCAAATTACTTGCAAGAAGCGACTAAAAACGTGAAATTTTCACGAAAGTAAAGTAAATTAATCAAGACAAAAATTTGCACGAAGCACAGCACGACGTCAAGATACCCTGCAGCAATATTTTCAAGCGATGAATGCTATAGAATATGAAATTTCCTTGCGAGTTTTCTGTATTGACCAGAAGCTGTGTATTGTAGATGATTACTTTGCTGGTCCAGCATGCCCAGCTGCAGCGAAGACTACAGGGTAATTGAAGCGCAAAGAAAGTGAATTGCATTTAAATAAAAACAGCACCAAAAAATGAAAGTCTATTGAAAAATGCAATGCAATGAAATCGAAAAGACCAAGACTTAATGGAGCTGAAAGAGATGAAGCAAGCAACGAAGGAAGAGAAGTCGAAGCAACTGAAATAGAAGATGCAGATGGAGCAGTTGAAGGGGAAGAGATGTCAAAGGAGCTGCAAAATAGAAGTAGAAGGAGAAGAAAGTGAAGAAAAGTCGTGTGAAATGAAGGGTGGAGATTTAGGAAAATATGAGGGAAGAAAAGTATAGGCAGATAAGGGAAGATAAGTTATAGGAGGAAAAGTCCCAGGAGAGAAGTCGAGAAAGATGAAGATAAGTTAGAGAAGACGACGATACGAGATCGAGAATAAGATGAATGAAGAGAAGTCAAATATAAGAAGCGAAGATAAGTGAGGGAAATATGTAGGTGGAGTGGTCACAGATAAAGAGAAGAAAAGAATGGATCAATATGAGGCAGATTAAATGAAGAGAAAGGAAAACTGTGTTTCAGCAGACGAATGACAGAGACTAAAAGAAGAGAAAGAGGCGATAAGACGAAGCAGATTACTAAAAAGTAAATAAAGATGAAAAAGAGTCAAGTCGCAGGGTATAAAACCATGAGATTAAAGGAAGGGCAACTACTGTAACAAGTACTACTTGCAAGAGCGAAGAAGAGAGAGAAAAATAAAAAATAAAAATTTTAAAAACATTTCAGGTAGGCAAGAGGCAATTGCTCCAACGACACTTCGCTAGGTCAAGGTGAACGAGGCGTTGCTCGGCTGCTACTCATTGTTCATTGTTCATTGGTCGTAGCACATTGCTCATTGTCATCATCATAGCCGTGGCAGTCCGTTTGGCAATTAACAAGCGCCATCAATTAGCTCCGCGAATCTCAGCCTCAAATATGACAGCGGACAAAGAGGAAAAGGACTGAGCGAAAGGACTAAGCGTTGTCCATTTGCGTGTCGCTGCGCATTTATTTGCCTGTTCCTTTTTTTTTAGCCCCAGCAGCTCCCGCCATTCCGTATATATACATTTTTTTTTTTTTTGTCCCGTCTGCCATTTGGCATTGCAAATTTATTGAGCTAATACAAAATTTAATCAGGCTGGGCCGAGCCTTTGGGCTGGCCTGAGCCTGGGCCTCGTCGAATTATCAGGCGCGCGCCGCCCATAAATAACTGTGGGCGAGGCCGTGCGGAGTGGGCAGGGGTCGTGGCTTAGGGTCCAAACAGCTGGCGGCAAAGGCTCGCCGGACTCGGATTTGTGCCTATGCGAATCGGTTCGGGGTTTTGGATGCTATTTATGCTTTTTATATTCGGGCTCGGCTCGCAGTGCTTACACTTCATTTAAAGTCAAGGAGTCGCACATAAATTTCCATGCACATAATTAAACGGCCCAAATGACAAAGCAAAATCGTTAAATCGAGGTCAAAAGCGGCTGCCATGAGTGCGAGCCCTTCTGACCCTAGCCATAAACAGCTGTGCCAAAGCGGGCCAAAACTACAAAAGTAATTAAATATGCGGCTAGCTGACCTCCCACACGCACACACACACACACATGCATAGTGTGCGCGTGTGTGTGTTGTCTCATAACAAAAATTATGAAAATCTATGTGGGCCGCCTGTCAATTAACGTGGCCAAATCGACGAGCCGCAAGCGAAAGCTGTGGCCAACGTTGCGTATGAGTTATATGCGGGCAGCTGCTGCCAGAGCAACGCCCCTCACACAGACACACACACACACAGATATGAGCCGCCCACAATTAAGCTCGAATCATTAACATTTTAAAAGATGCGCCAACACACACGCACAACACACACACACACACACACGCAGGCACAACAAAGCACCCACACACTCTTTGCTTAACTAAAAACTGAGATTGAAACTGACATCGACAGCGCGTGGAGGCTGTCAGAAGTTCAGCACGTCGCACAGTGGGGTAAACACTGTCAAATTTATGTTGATCTAATGTAATAGCATATCGAATATCGATTACATTGATAGCTGATAGCTGATTTGTGTATATCGGTAAGAGCTATAGAGCAATAGATACAATAGATATATTGATGCATATAAATGAATCGTGCATTGTATTGCAAAGATATTTATAAATAAATAAATAAATATATGTATATCGATAACAGACCTCAATAGATAAGGATACAAGCGATTAATCTATGTCGTATATCCAGATTAATCGGCTACGGTAATACGTAGAAATGCTATACTTTATAGATACGAGCAAGCAATATGACAAATATATTAAGTTCAAGGGAAATAAAGCACATTAAAAAATTAATATAAATAAAATAATTATATATTAAAAATAAAATAAAAATTAAATATTACTGATAGAGGCAATTAATAGAAGCAATCGATTTTACATGCACTATCGATAAATGAAATTGATATTACATGATCCATACAGAAAATCTTATAAGTAATATTGATAGAAGCAATCGATAGTATATGGATCGATAATAGCAATTGTTATACAATTTTACATGTCATATCATACAAACGCTACTTCGCATATACAATGTTTATGCATGTATATGTATGTATAATATATATAAGTATATCGACAGCAGTATTCGATATACCATAGATTTATCATGTGCTGCACTCAGTCCTAAGCAAATGTGAATTACGGTAATCGATAGTAAATGTATGTATGACTTTGATCGATTTATCGATAACAGAAATCGTTTCTAATCATATATTGCTAATCACTATAACTCGATATTAGCTATTAATGTTAATATCAATATGCATATCGATCACTCAAATCGATATTTGGAAAACGTATGTATACAGATCAAATTTTAAGTGCAATGTATGTCTCAATTTTATCGATTTATCGATAACAGAAATCGTTTCTAATAATATATAACTAATCACTATTACACAAATTATTCGACATTATCAATTTATGTTGCTATCGATATGCATATCGATTACTCAAATCGATATTTGGAAAAAGTAAAGAAATTAAATGTATGTGTCAATGTTATCGATTTATCGTTAACAGAAATCGGTTCTAATCATGTATTGCTAATCACTATAACAAACAACAATTAGTCGATATTAACTATTCAAGCTAATATCGATATGCATATCAATCACTCAAATCTGTATGAATGCAAATCAAATTTGAAATCAAATGTGAAATTCGACTTTTTCAATGGCTCGACCCACTGTGCCTTAGGTTGGAAGTGCAAAAAGCCAGCACGCAAAAATACTTAAGTGGGCTTAGTGTGCCTGTGAGTTGCAGAGCCCATACGCACGCCCCTAGCCCTGACCCGGCCAGGGGGCATGGGTAGAGGGGCGGTAGGCACACCCACACACACCCACATAAAACATTTCTACACATGTGCTCGTCCGTTAGGCTGGCTTTTTACTCTTGGCTTGCAACAATTTAAAAGTGAAAAACTTTGTTGCTGTGCTTAAAGCCTTTAAGTATTTTAATTATGTAGGATTTGCGCTGAAGGCTAAAACAGCTGCCGACACAGTCAAACACAGTGAGCGAGAGGGAGACAACGAGTGAGAGAGGGTGTGCGGCGGTGTGGGAGAGAGCGATGGCTAGAGGGCAGGGAGCGCTGTTGGCCAAAGCCCAGCAAATTTGTTGCCAGCGGCAGCAGCAGCCAACTAATTGAAAAATCGCCTATGCCAAAGGCTACGAGGCAGAGACAACGGCCTGCCGCACACACACACACGCACGTGCGTGTAGAAGCGTGTGTGTGTGTGCGTGTTGGCATGTGTTGTTTTGTGATGTCACCAAAGCTGATGTGACACATGCAAATGAGCTGAGAGCTGGAAGCTGAGAGAAGCAGGCCAAGAAGTCGACGGCAGCTAAAGTGCTGCGCCTGTCAATCAGTCAAGCAGTCAGTCAGGAAGGCAGTCAGTCAGCTAGTCATTTAGTCAGTTAGTCAGTCTCCGCTAAACTCTGATCTCTGATCAGCTGTTGAGAACTAAAGCAAACTCAATTAGCGCCTAGAGGGAAGTCGCACGGAAATCCTTAGTGCGCTGGGAATTCTTGAAGCCCTTCCTAATTACTCAAAAAGACGAAAGGTTAAAAGCATTTCTAAGGGAAAGAAAGAAGAAGAATGAAGATTAGTTTGACTAAGATAGAAAGTAAAACCTTGTAGTCAGCTGAGCAGCGCTGAGTGCTTAGTCTAGTTGGGGAAGTTTTGCAGGCTGACAAGAAAGATCTAGCTAGGACTTCAATGGATGCTAATCGAAAACAGACACACTGAAGAAGTTGTCAGTGAGATCTAAGCTAAGCTATTGCATATATAGAATATATATGAGATATATAGCATATATATGATATATGTAAGATATATGGGAAACATAAAATATATAAAATATATGAGATAAATAGGCCTGTTTTTGTCTGTAGATTAGAGCAGAGAGCTACAAGGAAAAGATATACAAATATGATATATGTATAAGATATGTATCTTATATATAAGATATGTAAGATATATGAGATATATAAGATATATAAGATATGTGAGATATATAAGCCTGTTTTGGTGTGTAGATTAGAGCAGAGACCAAGATTCCTAATGGAACAGATATATATGATATATAAGATATTTAAGATATATGTATGAGATATGTAAAATTTTTAAACTATATAAGACTGCTTTGGTTTGCAGATTAGAGCAGAGAGATAGCTCATATATAAAGTATGTAAGATATATAAGATATATGATATATAAGACATATAAGATATTTAAGATACAGTAGAATCCGGCTATAACGACACTCAAGGGACGGTCGTTATACCCGAAAGGCAGTATAAGTTATAAGTTTGCTCATTAAATTTTGTCTGGGGACCAAAATAATCGTACAGACGTTATAAGTGGAGTCGTTATAGCTGGTTTCTTCTGTATATAAGGTGGTCTGAATAGATTAGAGCAGAGAGCTAGATTCCTAGAGGGAAAGCTTAAGCACTATTCGTTCATCTATAGATGCTCAGAATTTTGACTTTGAGGGGAAAAACTGAACTCTCATCTTAATCAACTCGATTAGCCTTTAGCTGAAACTCAATCTAAAGCTAGGCTTGAATGTTACGCATCTGAAAAGCTCCATAAGAGCAGAGCTCTTGACATCGCTTCAATGGTGAACCCCAGTAAAGCATAAGAGCCAGATGCTAAAGGCCTTAAAGCCGAAATGCTCGCATTGAGTTTAAAAATTCAAGTCCGATTCGAGCCAGAAACAGTCAGTTCAAGGCCTAAGCAGAAAATGTGTGGCCAGAGGCCTGGGGAGGCAATAAGTAGAAGTCAGAAGGCTAAAGCCTCCAGCTAAAGTGCACTTTAGAGTCTGAAACGGTAGCTAAAGACGAGAGCTGTGAAGTTGTCTAAGCTGCACTGAAATGATGAGCTCCACTTGGCAATGCGTAGGCAAAACAAGACCGAAACTCGAATAATTAAAGCCATAAGCTATACAGGTCTATGGGAGGTCGCGTATAACTCGAACTGCAGCTGGATGCCCCATTGAAGTGCCTATCTGAAGGACTATGGGAAACATTTAATGCCGTAGCTGAAATTAAAGTTGTAGCTTTGTTGAAGTGCTTAGCCGTCGTTTCGTTCAGATTCCCCGCCTGGCCGGGTAAGCCGTTCAAGTCCAAAGCGAAGTCCAAGTTCGAGAGTCCTTTAGCGATCGCTACTCGTAAAATCGAATCAAAAATAAGTACAAACAAATCGTGAGTGTGTTTGGTGTCTGCAAACAGCCAGCGCACAATTCAAGCAGATTGCCGGAACTGAAACGAGGCAGAGGCAGAGTGAGGGGCCGAGTGAGAGAGTGCATGAGTGAAAGAGAAAGAGCAGGACTGCATAGAGTGCTCAACGTGCACATAAATCAGAGCGGGGCACAAGGCTTGGGATTGGGGTCTCGGCTGAAGGAGCTGCGGTATGTCATGGCAACAGCTTCATATATGTTACTATCTCTCAGTATGCATGTGTGTGCGTATATGTGTGTGTATGTGTGTGTGTACGTGTGTGTGTGTAGCTATGTGAAGTGTGCTCGCATAGGCATTCAAGTGCACTCGAATATCCTTTCTCTAGTCTCTCTCTCTCCCTCCATTTCACTCTCTGTATCTCTCTATCCCTTTCACTCGCTAGCTATCTCTCGCCCAGCATCAGCATCCTGTCCTGTCTGCACATCAATCTGCCAGCACGATGAACATTCCAAGCTATGACAACGATGCATTTTATTGTTGTTAACAAACTCCTTGCCACACAAATACTATAAGCATACGGAATATGCACTCGACCCTTGCATACCCTGTAATGACACACTTAGCAAGAGTGCTTAGACTAGCTATGCCTGCTTACACACATACATGCATATGTATATGTACATGCACATGTACTTTGATACATACATGTAGAGTCCAATAGATATCATGCATACATACGTACATTTGCATACATACTTGTGAATGTAGTACATATCATTCAATTTCATCATTTCATATATGTATACATGCACATGCTTATAGATCGTATACTTGAGTACATGAATACACATTTCATACACATACTTATACACATTTCATATAAGCATACGTAGATGTTATACCTGCATACAACCCAAATCTGCCAACATACATACATATCATACATATCACTATATCACTATCATATATATTATACATATCATACATATCATACATATCATGCATATCATACATGTCATACATGTCATACATATTATACATGTGATACATATCATACATACATATCATACATGTCATACATGTCATACATATTATACATATCATACATATTATACATGTGATACATATCATACATATCATGCATATCATACATATCACACATATCATACATATCACATATATCATACATATCACATGTATCACACATACATACCCTAAATATCGTTATACATTCTTGTGTACATATGAATCAGTTCCATGGATTCATTATTATTATATGGTTCTCATTCGGAACCAGTAAGCAGTTGGTTCATTTATAGTAATCATTTGTGTCATATAGCTTATGCCAGGCTGTCACTCGTAACTTTCTTCACTTTGGTTCGTTTTGATGAAGGTCTAGGCCGCGTAGTTCCGTTTACGAACTGGTTCGGTTCATAGTGCTATCTTGTAATGGCTTTTGAATTTTCATTTACGTTTATTTAACTTTTAATTTGTATAACAAATGAAGCCTAGAACACTCATTTCGCTCTCTCTAGCAGGCCCTATATATACTCGAAATCTCTGGAAGAATATTTCAGAAAAACTCACTGAACTAACTCAGCAAAGAACTTAGGCTATGACTATTATACATACATACATATAGCCAGATATAGAGCATCTCACACAGCTCAATCAAAATGGCGGCATTCTGCCCTCAGTAGTCCAGCATACCCTACCTACATGAAAGAATACAGCGCATGGCGCATGGCCACAAATTTGTCAAATGCAAAAAACACTGCAGTTTTATATCAGAGCTTATTTTATCCATGTTTATTTTATGTTTATGCAGCAAATGCCAAACTCCAGGCTAATCCTGCAACGGCAGCGCCAGCGGCAGGAGGAGAAGGAGATGGAGAAGGAGGAGAAGGAGTCGATGGAGTCGATGGGGCTCTTGTTGCACACAATCGATGCGATTGACTCGTAAATTATTGTATCTAACGAATTTGAATCTAATGTGTAAATCATAAATTCCAAACTAAAACTGAAAATCGAAAAATCGAAAAACAAAAATAGAAACAACAACAAAAACTAAGAAAAACAAACAACAATTAAAAATGTATTTAAGCATATGTATCCAGATATATATACATATATCTATATATCTCTATCTATATATATATATATATGTATATGTATATGTAGGGAATTTTTTTTTTTAAGAGAAGCAATTTTTTTTTTGAAATGTCCTAGTCTAGTAGTTCATAAATAACACATGACGCGGAGGGGTGAAAAGAAGTGAGGGATATGGAGGGTGAAAGAGAGACAGATATATATCTGCATATATATACATTTTATTGGGCAATTAATAAAGAGCAAAATTTATAAGCAAACAAAACAAAAGTCAACAAATAACAATATCTTAATTACCCTAGACGAAAATTATGCATAAACACAAAAACACACACAAACAGGCAGACAAACACACACAGACACATGTTAGTTGAATACACACACACACACACACACACACAGAAAGAGTCTAGTCAATTAAAGCCAATGAAATTGTATCTTGTATCTTGTATCTTTGTATCTACAACAAATAGCTAATCTAAACTTAAATAATGAAGCGGGAATGAAATGAATGAGAAGCAGAAACAAACTAATCCAAAAGAGGAAAAACAAAACATCCCAATTTGTACTTATTTTATAAAACTGCATAGAAAATACTAAACAAATGAAAAATATACTAAATACTGAAAAAAAAAGTCAAGCATGCTGCAGTCGGGCGCTTTCGACTGACCAATACTCGTTCACGCTACATGCAAATATTTAAATTTCTTATAAATATCAAAAATGTCCTGCCCAATGGAGAATTCTCATCTGTAGATGAAGTCAAGCGTAACGCCATTGCATGAACTTAATGATCTCTTGAACTGTTTAGGAATATCTGTCGTAACTGAAGGGGAGAGAGAGAGAGAAGATATAAACAGAAGTATATATCTAAATTTAAAGTCTTTGGTCAAAAAAGAAACAAGAGATGCAATGAGCTGACGGAGAAGAGCACAGACACACGAAGAAGGGACGGACGAACGGACAAACAAGTTGAGCTAAGGACATATGGGACATACTAGGAAGAAAGAGGAGGACAGAGAACAGAGAAGTACGCAGAAAGTCAGACAGACAACCGGACAAACAGCTGGATGGGACGGAACTATGGACATACGGACAGACAGATGTAGGGACGTACAGTCCGGCTGACAAACGTCGTGGAGGATACGATGACAAGACGAATAGACACAGAAACAGAGAACCATATAGAGCCAAATAGATATATATATACAGACAGATACAACCTGTTAGAGAGAGACAGAGAACCATATAGAGCCAAATAGATATATATACAGACAGATACAACCTGTTAGAGAGAGACAGAGAGGCCATCAAATGGACAGCGCTCGCTTCCATCTATACTCCTTTCCTATCGCCTCGTGAACGAGTATTGGCATTAAAAATTACTGCATATTATACCAATATAAATAAATAATGTGATAAAAAAAATCAATTTGCATTCAACTAAGAGCTAACATAACCTAAAAATAAAAAATAAAAAGAAAAGAAACCCCAAAAAAAAAAGACATTCCCTAACCAAACTCTCGTAAAGCTCCTTTCAATTGCAGACTGTACATATCATAAAGCAAATAGAGAAGAAAAGAACATATTATTAAAATAATAAAAAATAATAATAATAAAATCGCATTCATGTTTTTTTTTTTTTTTTATATATATATCATTATTCGCTAAAATCAAGAATTGTGTTAAAATGTTTAGTCGAATTGAAATATAAAGTAAAGGTAAATAAAAGGAACCTAACTGGAAAACTTACACTAATCGCAGCCTAAACGATATGTAAACCTACTTGTTGCAAACTACTTGAGTGTAAAATAGCATAATTAATACGACATACCCTATATGAGACATACCTATATATATATATATATATGTATAACTAATTTAAGCAACAAGAAAACCCAAAGAAGGAAAACTCTGTGTCTAAGCAAAAGACGAAAGGCAAAGCTCAATAACTGAATCGAATATGTTTTCCAAATATGCAAATTTTCTAAAATTAATTTCCAAACAAATTATAGGGTATCTTGGCAGGGATACCAATTCGAATTGATTGATAAACACGTATATATATATATATATACAAATATATGACTTTAATGAATTATAGATTAACCGTTAAATAGTTATTTGTAAAGAATATAATTCTCTTAAGTTTCTAGAAGTCTTTCAAACCAAAAAATAAATAATAATAATAATAATAATAATAATAATAATAATAATAATAATAATAATAATAATAATAATAATAATAATAATAATAAGAAGAAGAAGATGTAATGTATTTCCTACTGGTTATTGAGCTGCTTCATAGATAAATGTTTAATTGGAGCCTGATATAGTGTATGTCATATATATATGCATACCAAGACGATAACGATAACGATACATAGCTACCAGAACTTGCATACATAATAAAGCCCCTAAATAAAACTATCGATAACAAGACAAACAAAATGCGCTAAAAGAAAGCAAGAGAAAGCAAAAAAAAACATAATAAATTCAAAAGCGAAAACCAACAAAGTTTTTTCACTTCCATTTTGTTTCACATAAAGTGGGCGTGGCTGGTGCCGCGGGCCGCACTGTGCCGTGGCTCAATAAATCAAGCATTGCTCGCATCATCAGACGTCTGGCCTCAAAGCCGAAAAAAGGACCCATTGTAGTAGCCGGAGAAGTCGAGGACTCCGGCGTCGCAGTCCGCTGCCATTGTCGCCGGCATCATTGCCTCATCTTCGGCATCCGCAGTCAGCCCATTGACGTCTACCCTGGCATGGGGTATATCGATTTGTTGCCGAGCCAAGCACAGCACCAACTGAGCAGCAGACCGCCCCAAAGGGTATACATACATACAATACTCACTGTTTGTGGATTTTGATGTGAAATTTATAGAGCGTAAGTCTGATTCTTGAAGCTCACCAATGCATACCCTGTAATTGGGGTACATTGATTGGAAGTATCAGTTTGGGCAGCAAGCAGAGTGGGACGTAGATCTGATTGTTGATGATCTGCAATGTATACCCTGTAATTGGGCTGTATCACACGTAAGGGTTGCCTGTTGTCTATAAAACTGTTGATAGATCTTAAGTAAAATCATTCAACTCTATACGCTGCATACCCTGTAATAGCTATTGCAACTGAGTTGATCCTATATCGCAGATTTACATGAGAGAGTTGAGTCATCAAAGGTAAGTTCAGAGACATCTCAAGTATACCTCGATCGTATCTCAAGTTTCTATTATGAAAGTATTCCTTGTGTATGGCTATGAATAATAATATATCTAAGCTCATCTCTCGATGGGGGACTACTTATGGTTGCTTATCTATTGTACAAAGATTACGCTCTCAGAGGAATTTAAAGAATTTATCATTATTATTATAATGCTTTTTTTTTACTACTACTACTACTTCTTTTATTTAAGAATAATTTCAATTTAAAAATTTTTTAAGTTTATTCTTTTTAATAGCATCTTTCTTGCTTGCTCCATGTTGCTATTAGCAATCATTGAAATATTTTCTACCTACTCAAACCGCATAATTCCCTCTTATAAGTTACTTTATAAAACCTATATAATCTAGTCTTTCACTTCTGCTTGACGCCATTGTTATTATATTAGTATCTGTTTTTATTGATGATTTATTGATATCATTTGTGAGAAATATACATAGATATCTATATCTTTCATATAGGAGTGTTTGTTTATAATTTATAAACTATTTATTTCGCTGACTGCTTATATACTATATATATAGCGTATAAACTGTCAATATATATTACTGTAAATATATATATATATTTCTTTTTTTATTTATATATAATATATACATATATAATTTTCTTGCCACGCCCTAATGTACGCTATGGTATTTTTTAATACTCCTGATATTAGCAGAAATGTGTGTATAGAGACACTCTCTCTCTCTCTCTCTCTGTCCCTCTCACTCTATTTCTGTCTAGCTCGTTTCACGAAAATCTTTTGGTAAGTCTTGCTGTAAGCGTATTTAAACTTTTTCATGTTGTAAACAGACGCTTTTGCTTTGCTTTGCTTTGCTGTTGCTGTTGCTGTTGCTGTTGCTGCTGCTTGTTCCGCCTTGCTAGTTGCTGTATATATACAATATATACATATATATTATATTATATTTATATACATATATATGTATATACAATTTTTTCGGTTGATGTTGCGCTTTTTTCTCATTTTGTTTTTTTATTTATATGACGCAAAAGCTTTAAATGCGTCAGCAGCAGCAGCAACAACTGTGAAGCAACAGCAGCAGCAACAGCAACAGCAACAGCAGCTGCAGCAGTTGGAGCCGAAGGCTAAGGCGCACTTGCTGCAGCGAACATTGAGGATACACACAGGCACACACACACACACACACACAGACACAGAGCAATTTCAGTAACAATAATAAATATCGCGAGTCAACCGCAGCAGCACAGCAACAAAATAAAGCGAAGAAAAAATGAAAACAAAACATACAGTGAGAGGGAGAGCGTGAAAGAGAGAGAGAGAGACAGAGAGAGAGAGAGAGAGAGAGAAAGTGAGAGGGTACATGTAAGTATCTCCGTATGCATAAGTCGCCATAGCAGCGGCAGCAGCTACCTAATCCCGCCCCTGCCACTGCCACGCCTCCTTTCGCACTTGCCACATATCTGCAGTGGCAGGCTGCGGGCAACTAGCAACCAAAGCATTTCGCAGCACACAACACACTTTGCCACACACACACACACACACCGAAACAGAGGAAGCAATTGGCAACAATTGACAGAAGTGCCACGCCTCTAAGTTGGTGGGCGTATGAAAGCTGGTATTAAGTCAATTCAAGTCGAAAGCTGAAACCATAAGCAATTACTCTAACACCTGCAGCAGCGAACAGCAACAGCAACAGCAACAACAACAGCAACAGCAACAGTAGCTATAGAGTGAACAGCAGCTGCATCGATAAGAGTTGCACACAGTAGCAACGGCAACGGCAACGGCAACGGCAACAGCAACAGCAGTAGAAATGGTAGCAATAGTAACAGCAGCAACATAAGCAACGGCAGCAGCAAAATGAGCAACAGAAGCAGAAGCAGCTACAGCAAGATTATTAACAGCAGCAATATAGACAGCTACAGCAACAACAGCAGCAACAGCAATAGTAGCTATAGAATGAACAGCAGCAGCATCGATAGGAATTGCACACAGTAGCAACGGCAGCAGCAACAACAGCAGCAGTCATAGAAGCAGCAGCAACATCAACAGTGCCAACAGCAATTGCTAGAACAGTATCCACGAAATCAGCAACAACAGCAGCAGCAAGTGCAACAGCAACAGTACAAGCAACTACAGCAGCAGCAATTACAACAGCAACAGTAGCAGCAACAATGGCAACTGCAACATCACAACCAAAAACTGCAACAATCGTTACCGCAGCAGCAAGACGAACAGCAATTGTAGAAAAAGCAACTGCAAGAAGCCTCACAGCAATAACCTGACCGATGGCAACAACAGCAACAGCAAGTGCAACAGCAACAAGAGCAGCATCAACAAGACCAATAGCAGAAATATTTGCAACAGCAACAGCAAAGCAAAGAGTACGAAATATGCACTAGATAAGCAACATGAATAAAGACAGCAACTGCGGCAGCAGCAGCAACTGTAGCAGCAGCAACAATAGCAACTGCAACAGCAACAATAACAGCAGCAACATACACAATAGCAACTACAACAGCAACAGCAACAACTACAACACCAACAACAACAACTGCAATGGACATTCTTCCCCCATTTCGCGTTGTTGCTTTCGTGAAAAATATGAGCGACATTAAAAATTAGTCGAAAGTAGCGCTAAGTGCGCAAGCAGCCGCAGCAACTATCAAGTACAGCAACAGCAACAACAACAGCAGTAGCGCCAACAGCAGCAACAGCAGCAGCTGCAATAATACCCCGCAGAGAAGCTGACTAAGAGCATGCTCGACGGCTACTTAAGGGCACATATTGCATATTAATTGGATACCCATTGAAAGCTGTGTAGCACAGCGAGGGTATGTTGCTGTTGACGCCAAACTATGGAAAAGACAGAAGCAAGCAGCCCAGTATGCCCATTCTGCTGCAATTACAGGGTATGCAATTTATTTGTCATAACTTTGTTTGATGATTTAATATTAATATGAAGCCAGCAGTTGCGTAGCTATATTGCTGATGTGCACAAATATCAGAGTCTACTACAGCCTCCCCTGCCCTGCCCCAATCCCTTCATACCGTCTATCTATCTGTCTCAGCACAATTTTATACTGTCATAAAAATGGAAGAAGCTGCAGCGCATGATTTGAGTGGAGCTGCAGACTTCAATTATTTCCTTCCCCTGAGCCCTACCCTTGTCTATTCTTCCTCTCGCTTACTCACTGTCTCTCTCTCTCTCTCTCTGTCTCTCTCTCTGTCTGCCTCTCTGTCTCTATCGTTTTATCACTGTCTCTAAATAGCAAAAGACAAACTGTTACCGTTTTGAGCTTTTCTATATGTAAGCACATAGATCTGCCTTTCTCTTTCATTCTCTCTCTCTCTCTCTCTCTCTCTTTCTCTCTCTCTCTCTGTATGTCTCAATCTCGCCCTTTCCCTATATATGTATATATCTTTTAGTGTATCTCTCCACTCTATACACATACTGTCTATATTGTTCTCTATCAGTTAATGTAACTTGCTCTCTTTCTCACTCTTTATATTGTTCTCTATTTCTCAATGTATCTTTTTCTCTCTCTATTTATATTTGATATTGTATCTCACTTTGTCTCTCTTACACTCTCTATGTTGCTCTCTATTTCTTAATGTATCTCTTTCTCTCTCTCCCTCCCCCTCTCACTTTGTCTGCTTCTCTCACTTTCTCTTTCAGTCTCTATATCTGTGAATCTGTCACTTTCTCTCTTGTTATATATATATGTTTTTTACTTTCTCACTCTTTACATCTCTCTCTCTCTCTCTCTCTCTCTCTCTCTCTCTCTCTCTCTCAGCTTAGTTCACTCTCTTTATATTTCTTCCTCTTTCACTTTCTCTCTCTCTGTCTCTATCGATTTACCTTGCTCTTTCTCTTTTGCTCGCTCAATCGCTCTCTTCTCACATTGTCCATATAAGTTATAGCATTAAGGGATATTAGACACTAACTCTTCTCTCTCTCTCTCTCTCTCTCTCTCTCTCTCTTTCTGACTCTCTCCCTCTTTTTCTCTTTGCATTCCTCTACCTCTTTTGCTTCTACTTTATCTATGTTATGCGCCGCGAGTTCATGTTGTGACCATATTTTTAGTGTCCAGTTTGCAGTTATAAATGTCTGTGTGTCCAAGCGTGTGTGTGTGTGAATATGTGCATGTGTGTGTGTGGTTGCAGCCTCACTTTTGCTGCTGCTGTTGCTGCTGTTGCTGCTGCTGCTCTTGTTGCAAATTTAATGCCACATTTAGCGCTGTGGACGGCACGATGAATGGCAAAAACGGCTTTAAAAGCGCGCAGACATCTAAACATACTAAAGTGCGAGAGAGAGAGAGAGAGAGTGTGTGTGTGTGTGTTTGTTGCTGTTGCTATTGGAATTGAAGTAGTTCAGTTCATTGCATACAATAGCATAATTGGCAAGTTTTATACATTGCTCGCTTTTTGTCGCTATGCGAGGCGGTCGGCGTGGCGAAGGCGGCAGGGCGTGGCCGGGTGCAAAAATACAAAACGAAATCGCTTAAACTGTGCACACCAATAAATTTAAAGCAGCTTAAGCGACAACAACAAGGACATTCAATAGTGAGCACTAAAGGCCGCATCAGACATACATATATATATATACATATATATATCGAAATATATACATATATGTGTATGTATGTATATAGTACATATACACACATGTATACATATACTTATCTATCAAGCACAAAAGGCTACTTTGATGCCACGCCCACTGGAAATAATACATGTATATATAAATATGTTTTCTATATATGTATATACATATATAGATATAAAAAAAAAAAATAGGCAAATCGCTGCAATTAAATGCAAATCAGCTGACAAAAGGACGCAGGACAAAGGACAAAGGCGCACCACACTCTGCACCACAATTGCAGCGGTTTGCCTCCGCTCGACCCGCCGACCCGCCGACCCGTCGACCCATCTCACTGTGGCATAGCATATGTGGAGCATAGCAAACAGTGGGCGTGGCAGCTCAGCTCAGCCCATTCAAGCTGCTCCGTTCGCTGGCAGCGCTCGAGCTGTGTTTAGTTTGGTCGCCAGCCATGCATTCACATTCACATTCACACTCACATTCGCATTCACAGGTAAACATAACCGTTATACCCTGTAATCATGGCGGAAAAGCCCTGTCCTGCCCTGCCTGAGCGAATAAATTCTTAAACATTTCCTGATTGTGGCCCAAAATTTCAATGATTCTAAAAGGAATCATGATTCTAAAAGAATCATAACTTGAATGAAATCTACAAATTTAAGAGACTTTATCTAAATTGCAGATTTGAAATCAAATCGAAATAGTTTACTTCAGTCATAAGATTTGACATTTTATCATCATATCATATATGTCATGTCTCTTAGAAAAATTATGAATAATAATGAATCAAATCATATATTCGTATGACATAAATGTATATAAGGTAAATTGTATTCGATGCTAATACGCTCACTTTTACGAATTCACTGAAGGTCTGAGATGCTTAATAGCATACATAGTATGTATATATGTATATGGAGTATGCGAGAGTCTATGAAAATTCCATAAATATTACCAAATGAAATACCCTACAATCCTACTCATCAGTATATACTCAATTCAGATTATACTTCTGTTCATCCTATATATATTGTATATTGGCTAACGCCCATATATATTATGTGTAATCACACTATATCCTATCTATATAAATCTCATCTCAATCCATTTTACATTTGCATACCCAATTTATATATCTATGAGACTCCAAACCATGTATGAGAATCGCCTAGAAAGCACATTGAATAAAGAAAACTTTGATTATACTCGAAGTCCAAATTAGGAAAGTCCATGCAGATCTATAGTTCACTGAATAGCTATGGCTATGGCGTCCAACACAATTTACAGGGTATCTTCAAGTCGTGCCACCACTGCAACTAGCTTTCTTTATATGGCGCAGTTATACATAATGTGATGCATGCTTATAGCTGCCATTCAGACAATATATACATACATATATATATATTCGTTTGTACATATATAAATATATATGTATATATATATTTATGTAGCATAGGTATGTCTGTGGCCACACCTCAGCGCACCTCAGCACATGCCCCTGGCCATCATTGCTCACCTGTCTGGCCGAAAATTTGAGCAAATGGGCAGCCGGCTTCTGTCTGCGCCTGTTTTCACCTAGCTGGGCAAACACAAACGCTATTCAATTCATTCCATGAATGCATTTGGACAACAGCTGGACGAGCCGCACACACACACACACACACACACACACACCCAGGCACTTACACCCTACTGCATGCATATATTTAAGTGCTTCTGTGTGTGTGTGCTTGTCACGCATCTGTTGGCCATGAAATAATCCTTAAAAGACCACAAAACGATTTTATTCAATTAAAATGTCAAAACGCTGTTTGTTTTCGTTATTTAATGCAATAAATATTTACACTCTTGTATATATAACTCTCTTTCTGTATGCGTGTGTGTGTGTGTGCTACAACAACAATGAGTGCTGCCAGCCAGACGAGCACCTCAAGCAAAGCATCCAAGTGACTCGCCAATTGACTCTGTCCAGCCAGTGAAACTGATTTACATTCAAAATGATTCAAAGTGAATAGCGAAAGCATCTCAAGATACTGTTCATCAGATGCTAGCATTATTCATATAACTCAATCAAATTAATGATTGGATCATGCTACGAATGAGCAGTATTTAAGAATTAATCAGTGATCTCTTAAAAGTTTCATTCGTTGCTTAAATAGTATGCATATATTATTTGAATGATTCAGTGGCCCATTTTTTGATTCATTTAAGTATTTAAAAGTATTCGAAATTATAGCTAAATCATAAACACTGATGAATGAAATTAATAAACTCCAGAGAAATTCTTAATGAATGAATCATATCAACAAAAACTCAAACATTTAATCAGCTAAACTCCAAACGTAATCAAATGTTTCATTTGATTCCAAAAACTCATTTTATGAAATTCACAAGATTAAATCATGCACTAAATCACTCAAGTAATAAGAACTATGAACCATTCAGTAGAATAATACATTCGCTTAAAACTCAACATAAGATTTTAATTATACATGCAAAAGTATTTTATTAACTTGCCTTCTGAATCATGTTGATTTATGCAGCTTTTCCGTCAAAAACAAAAAGTAAAAAAGTAAATGAATCATATTATATGAATCAATGAGATATTCAATTGATAAAAAATACTCAAAGAAATATTCAAATGACTCATTTCAATCAATTAAGAGCAGCTCATACAGCTCATCCCTCAACAAGGTACTGAATTGATTCATTCTGCATTTAAATATATTCGAATGACTCATTTGGTCAACTCATAAGCACTCGAAATGGTCAAAATGACCTTAAAATGTAGCTTGAGTGCATTTTGAAGTGTTTTTCTCTTCTTTTCGAATAGCTTCTGAATAGCCAAAAGCATAAACATTGCTTTGATAATGATTATGATAATGATTATGAATATGAAGGCTTGTGGATGTGTAGCGGGGTGGGCGTGGTCGATAATTTGTTGTTGCATAAAATAAAGTAGACGACCAGGCGAAGAGGCGAGCTGGCGTGAAGGCTGGCGGAATTGTTTGGCCTATTGCAAATTTTGGGCACGTACAACTCGTAAAGACTATTTACGATTCTAATAAAAACCGTTGGACGCTCCTTTGACACAGGTCCACAGAGATACAGAAGACCGGAGAGGGAACGGATGAGGTTAAGGGCAAGCGAGCGGGCGACCCAAAGTTCTTCTTCTTTTTTCCTTCGTGACAATAACGAGCGGGTTGTATGTGTGTGTGTGGAAAATTGTTGAATTTGCTGCTAATTAAATTGCCTCTGAAGCGACCGAAATTTGCATTCGCTTTTAATATAGAGCAGACGGTGTCGGGCACTACCCGAGTGGCTGCCTGATTAGAGTTAGCTGTGGCCACTTGCTTATCCCTGACGTGGCACAAAAATATCTGTTGCACACCACAATCTGTCAGGGGCTATCGCATTTACGAGCCATTCAATTTGTAGCTGACCCACCAGTAACCGCAAACCCAACCACAGCGCCCGCAGTTGACCCACCGTTTGCCCGGCCACCGCATGGTCGTAAAACTCTTTTCCACCAGGGTCGACCTCGAGACTTGGTAGCCTGTTGGCTGTTTGCTTTTATCTACACACAATGATCTGCTGATTGATTGATTGACTGAGTGAGTGAGTGATTGACTGACTGATGGTAAGTGCTCAGTGCTCAGCTAAGCAGTTCAAGTCTAAAGATTGATTGACAACGTATACTTTATGTACAAGCAAATATAGTAATAAAAAAAGTGTTAAAATCGATAAATATAGAGATTCGATAAATATCGATCGTAATTGTAAGCTCTGATCAGGTTTTCAAATTGATCAAATATCAATTGTCAGCAAAATTGTTGTAAAACTGACAAAGAGTATATCAATAATATATGTTGACGTATATATCAGCATGTTCATTAAAAGAAAATGTTAAGCAATTTAAAAATATCGATTCCTGTTATCTGGATCAGCCCCATTCCCGAAATATATTATATAAATATATAGTAAAAAATATAATTATAATGCATATAGTACAAAAATGATTAGAAATAATTTACCCATTAAACCAATATCGATAATTATCGTTTTTCTGCAGCAGTTAATATATAGACATATAATATAAAATTGCATTTTATTAGATATATAACACAAAATCTCATATATATCTTAACAATGATTTACAGATCATACTACTATCTGTAATTTGTACCAATATCAATAATTATCGATTATCTGCAGCAGTCCCTATTCTGTCATGTAATATGAAACATTATTCCAACGAGTAAATAATATTAAAATGTATATATATATATATGTTAGCAACGACTTACATATTCTACTAATATCGATAATTATCGATTATCTGCAACAGTCTATATATATGCATATAGTATAAAAATTATTCTATTGAATATATAATACAGCAGTGCACATATATCGTAGCAATGATTTCCACATCATACTTATATCGATAATTATCGATTATCGGCAACTATCTCGTAAGGTCTGCGTCCAGGACAATAAAAACATTCTCAGCTTTCGTATACCCAAGGATACATGGAATATGCCTGCGTGTTTGTTTGTGTTTAGGTCAGCTCATAGCTAATTACAGGATATGTGATAGTCGCGCACTCCCGAGTGAAGCCCATGTACTTGTTGCTTTTGTTGCTATCGCGTTCGTTTGTTGTTCTGATTTTGATGTTGGCTGCGCTTGCAATTTTTTTTTACCTTTAACTCAAGCGCTCATTGATGTTGTTGTTGTTGTTGCATTGATTGCCCACTGGCACCTGTACAATGGAGTCGACCAGCCCCCTGGGGGGAGGCGTGGCAATGGCAATGGCAGCTGACTGCAGTTTTTAAATCAATACAACAAATTTCGCTGCTGGTGGCCGCCGTTTAAAATGTTCCGAGTAATTAACACGCGCCGCAAGTAACCCCCGAATGGCAGCAGCTACAACTTCGATTGGGGCGAACGATGGGAGGGGCTGCCGATGTGTGTGTGTGTGTTGGTTGGGAGAAAGGGGGGTGGGGGGGTTTGGCTGTGTGTAAATGTGCAGCGTAAGCGCAGGCTATAACAGACGCCCACGCACATGGGTCAAAAGACCAAACGAAAACACAGTAAAGAGCAAGAGAACATGAGAGGTGCACGGCTGGTAGATACCCTGTACTGCGTAGAGAGTCGAGCTAAAGAAATGAGTTCGTAAGACGATTGAGCTGAACTGAGAAGGAAATAACGGTGTGTCTGAGATAGTTAAACACACTGCAAGGCGACTAATAGATGTCCTGTGGAACGACTAATAGATACCCTGTAGAGTGTGGAGTGCTGGGCTGAGTTGACAAGGAATTGAATAGATGACAGGCTAATCTAGCAAGCCATTATGTTAGAGAGAGAGAGAGAGAGTGAACGACTCAGAGATACCCTGTACATAGTGAATAGCTTAGCTTCTTTGGTTTCTCTTTTAATTTTCTTCCACAAATTTATCCACTTTTATACAATGCATGCCAACTCCAGCTAAATGTTTATCGATAAACTTTGTTATCGATGCGCTTGCTACGCATTTTTCCTTCCTCCATCCGTTTCTCCTCCTTTTATCCCCACCATATGCCCCATTTAAGCAATTCATACAGAGTATCAAAAGTTACACATTGCCACAGCTTTATAGCTCTGTGTGTGTGTGTGTGTGAGTGTGCGTAACTTTTATTTATTGATTTAATACTTTTTCAATTTACTGCAAATAGCCAAAGAAGCTGCGCTGCGGTTGTGTGTCTCAGCCATAACTAGCAACTGCGCCAGTTACCTTGCCTGGAGAGAGCGGACCAAGCAGGGCACACATATACATACATATATATACGTATCTGTGTATATGTTGCACTGTGTTACATTAAAGAAACGAGCGATCCATGGCCATTTGGCATTGGCAATTCCCGGCGTCGCAATGCCAATGTCGCGTTCCCAGCGACACGAATGCAGTGCGGCATTAACGACATGTCCCCAGCGCATAGAGGGGCTCACATACACACACCCACACACACACACACATACACATATACCCTCTCGTGCCCTTCCCTTGCTCCGCTCTGGCTAGCATTGCTCGTAATCGCTGTTGGCCATGGTGGCAGCTTTTAATTCACAATTTAATTTCACAGTTAGTTGCTCAATAAAAACTTTTCACAGCGGCAGCAGCAGCAGCAGCAGCAGCAGTTGAATGTCTGTCAGAGAGCAAGGCAATGCGCTGCGAGGGGGCGTCTGACTCTGTGTGTGTGTGTGAGAAGGTGTGGCAAAAAAGTTGAACGGATCACGGCTGTTCGGAGTCGCTTTTGACTGGCGCAACTCTAATTGAAATATCTCATAATTGTCACAAATCAAAAATTTGTGAAAGGTACAAAAAAGTGAGCATAGAAGAGCTACATGAGCATATATAATCAATTTATTTTTTAACGGTATATATCTGTTATACGTAATTGTGAATGGGATATATAATAATAAGAAATGCTCGCTCAAAAAATGTAATACCAAAAATCACATTCAAAAAGGTAGAGAACTGTTTTTATATGGCTTCATTTGGATGAATTGATTAATAATTACATCTGTATTTAATTCATATATATATATACATATATATTATTCATAATTTTTTCTGCACTCAGCGATCTAGATCTCTTTAGTATTTAGCTTATTATACATCCAGAGCTCGCCATAAAATATTTTAAAAATTTTAGCTTCTTATTTTTCGAAATCAAATCTTTTTGAAACTCACACAGTTTAGTTTGAACTTTAATAATTTTCGACTTTCGATTTCAACAGTACTCACACTGCTCAATAGGCAAAAGACTTACCAAAAATATCATCCAAGCTCTTGCTTAATATTATAATTAAACTATCAAACAAAATAAGAAAACTCATATGAAGAATTATCTTCCCAATTTTTGACTATTCAAATCAAGAAATAATGGAATTCTTGGCTGCAACTGAGGGCTAACAGAATTTACAATATATCCTTATGTTCAGACTCGATCCAGCAGATCTTGAGCATGGTGACGTCTAAGCCTTCTCCTGCTACTGGAATCCAACCTCACTCTTGGGCACCTCTTGGATGTAGTTCCTAATTTCTGTCAGCTTATGGCTAAAAGCGAGGCCAAAAGCTGACAAAAATTGGGAACTACATCCAAGAGGTGCCCAGAAGAGGCCATATTAGACTCTGAAATACCTACAGTTGCATCCCAATGACTGTTATCTCAAACACATAACTCTTCGAGCTCTAACAGCTATGTTAGTCCAAAAATGTAAGACTGTTAAAAAACTGTTAAAAATTTGAGCTCTACTCAAAAGTCGAAGGCTCAGGCAGAGACTTCGCTATTCGATCTATGCCAAGACCAAAACTAAATATTTCAAAGAACTAATTATTGCAGTTTGGAGAGGGCACATAGTTAATCTGTAATTCCAATTCGAGATGTGAAGCCAAGTCCCTGGAATGCCAGAAGACGAACTTGTTGCAGCAGTCTTTGATCTGCAAATTGAAATTGCCAGCGAAGTATTCCAGCGGGATGTTTGAGGGTTATTATATGTGACGTGACTGTGCGCACCAAACAATTCGTTCAATTGGCTGCGGGGGCGGCTGTGCTGGGCGGGTTACGACTTGGCTTGCGACGGGCCATAAAGAAAGGAAACATAACAAGCGAGAAGAAGCGACAACAACAACAACGACAACAACAACAGCAGCAGCAGCAGCAGCGCTGGACAGTGTCAAGTAAGTAGGCGTGGTCGGTTGAATGGGGTCAAAGAGGGCAGAGCGGTGGCGAGGGGGGAGAACGTAAAGCATGCAGCGTGGAGCGTGGAGCGTGGAGTCAGGGGCAACTGCGAATGGTAAACATTCAATGAAGCGAAATTGATTTGATTCAATTTAAAGTTGGCGCTGAGCAAAAACTGATTTTCATTTCATTTTCATGGCCGGCTCGCGGTTGCAATTGTTAACAATGATTGGCGCATTGTTCAATTGCATTTTCTTGCTGCAGCCGGCCGAGAGCTGGGGAAATGGAGGGGCAGGGCTGCGGCCAATGAATTGACAAACAAAGCCCAGAGCTCAGCGCCCGGGGCCAGCTTGCGCATTTGCATCTTGTAAATACAAGGAATTGATGAGTGTGCGTGTGCGTGTGTGTGTGTGTGTGTGTGAGCCACAGGCATATGTGTGACAATCGAATTTCCTTTTTGCTGCCCTTCGCTCTCTCTCTCTCTCTCTCTCTGTGTCTCTCCCACTCCCTCACTCTTTCTCTTTCTCTCCTTGAACAAGTAAGCCAAAAATTGCGTATACGCATTACACATTGCGTATACGTAATATTTGCATTTATTGAAATGTTTACGCACAACTTCCAAATATTTTGTTGAATTTGCATTTCATTTATAATTTCAATAAATTTTAATAGCTGCCTTTACACTGTATTCACACATGATATATGTATGTATGTATTCAGATTTACGTATTTTACACAGCCTCCGCATCTGTATGCACGTGATTAGCTTTGCTCTATGCTCTTCTTCTTCTTCCTTCCTCTCTCGGGATGTTGGGCTTTCTGTCTGCTGCTTTTCGTTTTCCTTTTCCATTCATTTTTCATCTCTCTCTCTCTCTCTCTCTGCTTCTCCCTCTCTCTTTCTCTCTCTCTCTCTCTTTCTCTCTATCTCATTGTTTCCCTCCCCTCTCTCCCTCTTTCTCTCTCTCTCTCTCTCTCTCTCTATCTCCTCTCTCTCTCTTTTTTTCTTTGCTTCTTTAGGTCTTTCATTCAACTTCCATTACTCTCTCCGTCTTTCTCTTTCTTTACTTCGCTTTTCCTTATATTACTCCCTATCTCTGTCCATCTATCCGTTTCTCAATCTGCTACTTTCTCTCTCTCGCTACATTTCTCTCAAACTCATTTTCTCACTTTATAATTAGTTCTTGACTTATCTTTGCCCCCTTTCTTCGTGTTTTTCTGATCTATTTCCTCTTCCCTTACTTTTCTTTTCTCTTTCTCTGTGTCTATTATTTTTTCTCTCTGTCGCTCTGCCTCATTACTGCCTTATAGTCTTTCTGACTGTGTTTCTCTTTCTCTCTCACTCTCTATTTATATCGATTGATCTCTCGCTCGCTCTATTTCTCTCTCCTTTCCTCTATCTATCTTGCTTTTTCTCTCTCTCTCTTTCTCTCTTCCTTTCTCTCTCTCTCTTTCTCTCTCTCTCTTTCCATCTTTGCAATAGAATAGCCTTCGTATTCGTTTGGCCTTACGCACTCGCTCACTCATTCACCCACACATGGTCCTATATATGTAAATTGTATGCCTCGCCTATTTATTACCCATATCAGTTGTCGGTTATCAGAGCGTCAGCCACTCACTCACCACGTACCTGGTACTTGTTCGTAATAACCATTCAGATAGTAATCGAAGCTCGCTTTTGGCTGTTTCGGTGCGTTGCTTCCACTGACAGCTGGTTAATGCTTGTCCATTGCCACGCCCACCTGCATTCGATGAATGTGCGCATTGTGCGCCTTTATTGTTGTTGCCACTATTCTTGTTGTTGTTGCTGTTGCTGCTGTTGTTGTTGTTTTAGCTGGTGCAGCTCCAGCTACCGATATATCATCAACGGAAACAACGTCAACTCGAGCGTCAATTGCAATGAAAGGGCGAGAATGCCCATAGGTTTTATACGTGGCGAATCAGACAATGGGGTAGTCCGATTCGACCCGCAAGCGAACAATGGGAGCTTGATTGATGTTGATTGATAAATATGGGAAGCACACATTGAATATGCATACATAGATCTATAAATGTACTGAGTTAATGGCCATATAAATCAAATAACTGTTTTGATGATGATGGGTGTAAAAGACTTTACGTGTAAGTGTTGATTGATTGGCCATGATTGATGTATTTCAAATAATGATTCTGATGATGATGATAATGATGATGATAATGGTGCTTAATATGTGATCTGTTATATTGTTTTCTTTTGGTTTTAGTGATTGATGCATAATGATTGATGATGATTGATGGTTGCCAAATACTTGCCGCTCTATTCCATTAGGCCCTTTCAAAGATCTATGCAGAGTTTAAGGGTAGAGGAGTGCTGTTGGATTGACTGATTGATGATGATTGATATATGCAAGTTACTTGTTCTATTTCCATGCCATATATTTTCTAGATCCACACAGGTTATAGAAAGACTGTTGATTGACTGTTGAGAGCAGCGAAATGAGCTGCAATGAGCTATTCACATTGATTGGTTTATGATGTACAGTGGGTCAAAACTGCAAGAGCTATTAGCTCAAAGAGCAGCATAAACTGAAAGTGAATTTAAACAGGAATTCTTCACTCTTGCACTCCCAGGGCATCTATGAACCGTACACGCCCCAAAACGTGCGCCGACAATATTTGTTTTTAGCTGTTGTTCACATGTTAATATAGCGTCATATAGAATGCATGTGTAAACGCCTTTCGATCCGCCTTTGTCTGGCGAAACAGAGCGCAATCGTTGTTGCAGGCAGCGAGGCTGCGGCACTGACCTATGGGGCTTAGCCTGGCTGCGGGCTTAATGTCAATCATATATTGTGAATAATTTGATGTTATGGTGGTTATTAGGAGCTAACGGAATTGCGACTGTGATTCCATCTTGCGGTGTGTTATGTAAATCTATCAAATTTCCTGATTAATTATCGAGGATATTTTAAGACCGGCCTATTGGCAATGGCTTGCATTGTCTGCTGTTGTTGTTGAGCCTGACTCTCTAACAATGCCAGCCAAAATACCTGAAATACTAAAGTTCAATGTGTGTAGGTGAGTCTCCTTATATATATGTGTGTGTGTGTGTGTGTGGGGGGGGGTGTATTGGCTTTGTTTGTGTGGCTAGCTCGTATTTCAGTGCACTATTATCCGCTGTTCTATGCAGATGTAGGCAATTTGTGCCAGCTCCGATTGCAGCACAAGCGAGACAGAGAGAGAGAGAGAGAGTGAGAGAGAGAGAGAGCGGGAAAGAGAGAGTGTCTAATGAAGGAGCCAGCGACGGGGGGCTTAACATAAATCAAAGTTCCAAACTCAAAGCGAGCGACAGGCATACAAAAAGCGTTGCTGCACTCTTGCTTCAGGTGGGGGTGGCAACTATAGATCAGGGGGTGGGAAGCGGGCGTGGCAGGAAGTGCCGTGTGACACACATCCAGCTTCATTTTGGCACGTGCACTTGAAAAGCCGTGCAGCGCTTTTGACATATTGCCGACTTGAAGAGCGAAACAGGCGACTGCAATAGAAGCGGCTGGCAAGAGCCGCAAGGGAGAACTCGAGCAGAGGAGCCACAGGAGAGGGGACTGTAAGGAAGATGTATGTGTATGAAAGACTCTAGAGGAGGCTTAAGAGAAAGGACAGTGAGAGAGACAATAAGAGGGTGTCTAAGGGGAGCTATGAAGTGTAGGTAAAGGAGGGTCTAAGAAGCTGGAGAGCAAGAGACCTATTGGTGCATAGGGGGAGATATGAAGGGGGAGGTAAAAAAAGGAGCGAGGGATCTATTGATGAGGAAGGGGTGATATGAAGGGGAGGTAAGGGAAGTAAGAGATCTGTTGGGATCTAAGGAGGCATATGAAATGGAAGTAAACGAGAGTCTAAAGAGCAGGAGAATGTGAGGGGTCTATGTGGTCTAAGGAGAGATATGAAGGGGAGGTAAAGGCGAGTCTAAGAGGCTGATGAGAGTTTGGGGTCTAAGGGGCCTAAGGCGAACTATGAATGGGATATAAGGGAGGGTCTAAGAAACAGGAGAGAGTAATGGGGAAATGAAAGGGAGGTAGAGGAGGATCCAAGAGGCTGCAGAGACTAAGAGGTCTATGCCGTCGCTAAAGACTATGTGGTCTATAGACATATATGATATGACAGAGTGAGAGATATGTTGGGTTAGAAGAGGACATATAAATAGAAGGTAGAGGAGGGTCTATGAGGCCGCTGAAAGTAAGGGATCTATAGGGTATACGGAAAGATAAAGGAGGGTCTAAGAGGCTGGAGAGACTGGCGGCTATAAGTCTGACCAATTGAGGAGAAGCAGATCTATAGGTAAGTAACTATACCAGCTAGTAAGAAAAAAAAGGGGGATAAGAAAAAAACAGCTAGTATGGAAGACGTTGCTTTCTAGAGGCGCGGGGAGGGAGAAGTGCGGTCGTTAGTTGCCCAGAAGCTGCGCCGTTTTGTGCAAAATTAGACAGTTCAAACAAACTTCAGCGTCAGTTTCATTCTTTCTTATTTGCCTGCTCCTTACAGTAGCATCGATGGAGGCCAGCTAGAAGGGGGAAGCTGATGTATGCCTGTCTATGTGAGTGTGTGCGGGTGTGTGTGCAGCTGAGAGGCGTCATTGCCAGTCATATCCTAAGGGGATAAGCGCACTTTATGCAAAACGCACAAGTTTTATTCTATTTTGATTTCTTTCGTATGCTCGTCTCGCTGATGCTGCCGCTTCGCTTCGCTTCGTTTTCTTTTTTCCTCCAAAATGGGGGGCGTACCAAGTGGAGATTGCGGGGCTGCGCGAGGGCTGCGAAGGCAGTGAGAAAAAAGTGTAAACAGCTACAGCTGCGTGTCCTTGTTATGTCGCTGACAATGCCTGCCAGTTGATGGCTTTCAGCACAGATTTGCCTGACGACGGCAGAGGGTGGTGGGCAGCGAAGGGGGCGAGGGCGGGCCGGGGCCGGGGCCGGGGCGTGACAGGCAGTAAAAGGCACAAAGGCAGCGACAACGTTAAAAGCGAATGGGAATTGATTGAAAAGTAAAGAAAGGAAACGAGCCCAACTATAGAATAAAGACATGTCGCATCCTATATCCAAATGTATATACATACATACATGCATATACGTATGTGTGTACGTATGTATGCTTATAAGCATATTGACTTGCAGACCCCATAGAAAACCTTTTGATTATGCTAATGAAATAACAAGCACATAAACTTAAAAACTATGCCAAAGCCCATTCACACGCACGCAATGCCTCGTCCAACACCGCCCCTCCCCCCCCCCCTTCCCCTGTTAGCCTCCCCCAAAAGTTTTAGACATAAAAACTGTAGAGGAGTTGGGCACTAAGAGCCTGAAAACATAAAGAAAAAAACATAGCTAGGTCTCAATAGTAGCTAAGCCATGTCTAAGCAGCTGAGATGCTTCACGGACTGAGCTGCGACTGAATTCGTTGCCTTCCTTCATAAGCTCTCTTATCTGAAGACCCGCTAGCGAAGTGGTAATATAGCCTGAAAATAATAAAAAGAGAAATGTTTGCTAAGAGTTTTCAATAATCTATTGTGCGATAGATCAAGTCAAACGGAATAACTGGGCATTGCCAAGGAAATAATTGCTCGAAACTTTTAAGTGAGTGGAAGGAGCTGCAGTGGGGCCAAATATGCTGCATGCAAATACATGTATATATGTAGGTGTATGTATAGTAAGTATGTATAGAATGCAGATGGAAGTCAAGGAATGCATAATAATCATTTTCAATATTTTATATATGCCGTATTACTAACATGATTATGACTCAATACGGTCAAGTTCACAAGCAAGGGCTAAAAGTAGAAGCCAAGAGCAGAGGGTGAATGCAGAGTGTAGCCAGCGAGTTAATCAGAAGAGGCTAACAGGAAAACGTAACTGCATTGGCTAACAGTAAAGTCTAACAGTAGAGTCTAACAGCAGAGGATAATATATCAGAGTGTAACAAGAGAGTCAGTGAGAAAAGTCTAAAAGGAAAGTGTAACAGCTGAGGGTAACGGTAGAAGCCAACAGTTCAGTCTAGCAGCAGAGGCTAACAGCAGAGGCTAACAGCGTATGGGGTAACAGTGCACGCTAATAGCAAAGTGTAACAACAAAGTCAATTAGAAAAGGATAACAGACAAGTGTAACAGTACAGTCTTACAGCAGAAGCAAACAGCAGAGGCTAATATCAGGGTGTAACAGGAAAGTGTAACAGCAATAACAAGGCAAGCTAACAGCAGAGGCTTACAGCAGAATTTAACAGCATATGCTAATAGGAAAACCTAACAGACGAGGCTTTCAGCTGAGTATAGCAGCCAGAGATCTACCAGCAGAGTCTAGACTCTAGACTGACTGAGAGCTTGCACAGAATTGAGGGAGGAAATATCCGACTGAGTTCTGACTCTTATGTTTAAAGTGTAAGTGCGTAAATGTTGTTGCTAATTGTAGTCCCGGCGATTGCTGAGTAGATAAGATGAGATGACTTATTAGCCCATTGGAACGACCCTGTTCTGATGATAGTGAGTGTAAGCAGGGAACTGACTGGAAATTGTTATTGTGAGAGGGAATTTATTATGCGAAGCGCCTATACAAGTAGACAGTCAGAATGGAATACGACTAATATAATTTAGGTTTGACTTATTCCATATATATTCCATAGATCCCAGAAATATTCACTTGAATGTTAGCAAAGATCCAAAAGGATAACTGAAAACAGTATGTGGAGCGATATGATGGCCAGACATCAAATGATTAAATGGCAGACCTCATAGAATATGTTCGCACACAAATGTTATCGATAAGCGATATTTATCGCTCGGAAATAGTATCACTCTAGCTTGGTAAGCCCAAGCAAAGAGCACGCTGAATCACGCTTTAATTTTATTAATAAACTGAGCGAGCATTATGCAGTCATGGGCGACCGACGACAGCGGCGTTATTTAGAAACATCTACTGATTGCTGCATACATATATAAATTGATTATTTCTATAGAGTTCAAAGTAATATATATCATAAAGGAGAGTGGAGGGAGGCAGGAAGCAAAGAGAGAGAGAGAGAGAGAGGGGAGTATAGAGTCGTGCATTAAATGGCTACTAAAGGGTATATGAGTATGTGTGTGTGCATGTGAGTGTGTGTATGTGTCTATTAGTGTGTGTGTGTGTGGCTTAAATTGCTTGGGGAACTGCAGCAACACCTTGCCATCCGAAGGTAAAGCGAAGCGAAGACGGCAGCAGCACGCGACTGTGCAGTGGCAGAGCCAGAGACGGCGACGGCGACGGCGAGGGGAACGGGAGCGGCAACTGGACGAGGGAGTCAGCAGCACGCCTTGACGTTGCCTGTCGTCAGCCGCCCGTGGGGCATTCGCAATGCAATGCAATGGCCAGCCAAACACTTATGCGCTGCAGGGCTCGCTCAGCTCGGGTCCCAGCTCTCTAGCTACAATGCCAGCTCCCCTGCTGCCCCGCTGCCCCGCTACCGAGCTGCCCGGCTGCTCCCACCCATGCGCTTCCAGCTCAGCCAGCTTCCTCTCAAGCGTGCCTTGGCTTTTATTTTTTATTTAATTTTCTTCTTCTTCCTCTGGCTTTTTTTTTTTTTTGCCAGCACTTTTTGCATATTTATTGTATAGTTTTGTAGTTTTATCAAGTTAGCTAGTTAAAAGTCAAGATGCTGGCTACCTGCACAGCCCCAGTTCAGGCCCCACTCCGCCCAGGTGAGCTGCTGGGCTGATGGGCGTGGCACGTGCTGAAACGCCTTGTCGGCGAATGGCATAGCTAAAGCTTCACATCTTCATCTGCATCTGGCGTAGAGTCGTGGTGTGGCTTTTATTAGCTACGTGCGACGCGTCGGGTCAGCCGCCCACGCCAAGGGGCGCGGCTGCAGGGGGTCGGTGGTGGGAGAGGGGGTGAGGCAATGTCTGAGGGTTGCAGTTGTTGAGCAGAACTTGCCAGCGTTGGCGATAAGATGAGCGTGCTAAAGTTTTATTGCCGCATATTTAAGCTATTAAAAAATTCATGCATAAAATGACACACTGAGAGCGAGAAAGAGAGACCGAGAGGGAGCGAGCGAGATGGCGAGAAAGTGAGTAAAGCATACCAAGAAAATTAAAAACGCAGCCAGTTGCCAGGCAGCCCGTAGAGTTAACACAAAACTCCCATACACTACGTCGTGTCCAGTCACGCGGAGATTTTGAAGATATCGCTAATCTATCGGCAAGGCGATATGCGTGAGCTCAAGGAAAACTTTGCGTTCACTTGACCTACATCTCTACAGTTTCTGTACAGACAACATCGTTCGCATACTTCGTTATGTCTACAAGCGATTGGCTAGCTTGTCGTCGATATCGATAGACCATACTTCTCGATTTATGTGAAACACTATGTTTAAAGTATATTAGTACCTAAAATGAGGAGTTTATCGATCAAAACAAATGTCGATCATATAAGATCGAGTAGTTTATCGATAAACACAAGCTATCCAAACTTTATATAACTGCAATTTGAATATATCGAACGAAGTTTGGATACAGTAGAACCCGATAATTCGAAAAGGCAAGGGGATAGATTATCAAATTACCGAGAACTATTGAGAACGAGTTTCCTTCAAGAGATAGCATTTTTTCGATTTATTGCGATTTTCGATTTAGCGGGGTACAAATTATCGAGACTCGACTGTAATTGGCTACTCAAGCGTCTTAAGCGACAAGAGTTAAGACAAGAGTTCCGATAATTATCGATATCAATACCAATTTTATATAGTTACTCAGCTGCTTCGTATCAACAGCTACTATGGGTGCGGAAAATCAATTATCGATATCAGCAACAAATCAACACAAATATCGATTATAAAGCAACAAGCAACTGTCGATAACAAGTCTTTGTAATGAGCCTATCTAACATTATTGACCAGTTACTCCAACAACAATGTGTATGTCCAGCAACTAGCTGAGGACTGTCGAAATGAAATGTCTGCTTCGAAAATTTGACTATCGATAAAAACTATCGAAGCTACGCAGCTCTCCCGCATGTTTGATTTAACGCATCCCAAATAAGCAATTCAATTTGATTTGAAGACCTGCCTAGACTAAACAGCTCTACGACACATCTCTCCTGAACTCCCAGTCGATAGGCAATGAGACCTGGCACAAACTCCATTCAGTTGCTGTGGAAATTGTTTGCCAAGGAAAAAAAGGTTCTGCAATCATTTCGAAACCACAGTGAAAAACGCAGCCAACAACGTTTTGTTTTAAATATACCGCAACGTTATCTCTACCAGTGACCTGCGCCCTTACTTTAGAAGCGGGAGGCGCAAATTGTGGTCTGTGGGCAACTGCAGTAGCAGCAGCAGCAGCAACAGCAGCAGGAGCAGCAGCAGCAGCAGCAGCAACAGCAACAGAAGCAGCAGGAGCAGCAGGAGCAGCAGCAGCAGCAACAGCAACAGCAGCATCAGCAGGAGCAGCAGCAGCAGCAGGACCAGCAGCAGCAGCAGCAGCAGGAGCAGCAGCAGCAGCAGCAGCAGGAGCAGCAGCAGCAGGAGCAGCAGCAGCAGCAGCAGCACCAGCAGCAGCAGAAACTGCAACTGCAACTGTTGCTAACTGCAACCGGCGGTCCACAATAATAACTATAATAATCAACATGGCGGCTGCACGAGCACACACACACACACACACACACACACACAGACACACGCACGCACACATAAACACACACTCATTCACTCACACAGACAGAAAACACATTACATGTTTTGTTTTCTTTTCTTTTTAGTCTTGTTTTCTTCCTTATTCGCTTTATTTTCTTAATTTTATACACACGCTTTTCTTTGCATTTTCTTTGGCGCACTAACCTCGCCTCCTGCTTCCACGCCTTCCCCGCTCTCGTGTTATTCCCCTTAATTTTCTTTCTCTGTATTTTCCAGCTTTTTAGTATTCATTAAATTGCATAATTATACAATAAGTGCAATGGCTTCGGCTTTATCCTCCCGCGCGCTCTCCCTCTCTCTCCCTCTCTCTCTCTGTCTCTCTAGGTTTTTTGGAGGCGGCTGCCACGCCCACTTTAGCAAATATGCATATGCATGAGTACATATACACACACACACACATTCGCCTCCATTCGTGCACATCTAAAAACCGTCAGATATGTCTTTAAGCATTTTACAACACTGCGAACCATTTGAACTAGTTCAAATTCCGCATACGTTATGTGAGTCCGGAAACTTTTGGCAGCAGCTAAATGATTTTTAGCCTAGAGTTTGTTTTATTTTTATATTTTTATATTTACAAGAATTTTAAAGCTAAATGCTGTTGGGGCTGTAGCTAGATATTTAGCTTTAAAACAGCTGAAAAATCGAAATGCTAAATGATTGAGGAGAGGGAAAGAAATAAAATCTTCATTGCATTATTTTTTCAGTAAATTGACTATTTGATTGATTGACTGACTGATTAAGTGCCTGCCTAATGATTGATCTACTGATTGAGTACCTGATTGACTAATTAATTGTTTGATTCAATGAAACTAATTTACTAAGTCTCTAGCTTTCTTCCTTTGGCTGTTGAGCTGCATTCCATTATTATTATATTCACTCAGCATTTAAGTAAGTTTTACATAGAGCAACTTAGAGAAATTTTCTAAAAAATTCCACCTGAAGTTCGGACACCAAATGGACTCCAACGGAGTTTGCTACAAAATGCATTCGTTCTGAAAATTCCTCTACATTGTTGGATTTTATTTAAGAAAATCGAAATAGTGGCAAATACAACCAAACACACACACATACATACAGCCAAATGTGTGTCTGCAGATGTGTGCTCATTTTATCTATTTAGCTAAAAACATTTTTGCCTATTTTATATCATTTCATTTTATTTTGTGGATTGGAATTTCAGCCAGGAGCAGGAATGGGAGTAGCAGGAGACGGAAGGCGGCAGGCGGCAGGCGGGAGGCAGGGATAGTTGTTGTGGATTATTAGGCAGGATTATAAATACATGGGCCGTTCAGTTGGCCGCATTGTTTTTATGTTTAAGCAACTTGCCAATTTGCAGCAACAAGCGAGCAGAGAGCGGTGGTGGTGGAAAGGGGAGGGGGGAGGGGGGGGGGGGTAGACCTGGGATCTCTGTTCAAATCGTTTGACCCAAAATGAGGCAGCAGCATAAACAAATCCCTTAAACGTTTAAATGCCTGCAACTGAAGCAGGCAGCAGCTGCCAATGACACGCCCACCTCCCAGCCAAACGTGCAGCGTGGTCAGTGGTAGAGAAATAGAGATAGAGACAGAGACAGAGAGAGAGGAAGAGAGAGAGGGACAGAGGCAGACACATAACTTGGTGGCAACCCAATTGCCATTGGACTCTGGACTCCAATGACGCAACTTGGAGCATGTGTGCGCGTCATTTCAAGCTCGAAAATAGTTTTGGCCACACACACACACACACACACGGAGAGAGATGGGTGAGAGGGAGGGGGAGAGATTGTATGTGTGTGTGTAGCCTTAGCTAGGGCCAACAGGCATCGCCCTCATGTGCATCGTAAAAAATAAGCAGCAGCAAATTGTATTTTTATGAGCTGAAACTGTTTTGGGGCCACATTTCAATGTCGATAAAAGCCCAAAAAAAAAAAAAAGAAGCAAAATAACAAAAAAAAAAAACAAAACAAAACCAAAAATAAACAAGTAAGAAGACTCTAGTCGAGACTGCTCGACTAGGAGATACCCTGAACCCTCTAAGCATATATTCTAATCATTCTGCACTTCTTTTATGCACACATACATACACATGCACTTATAAGCACGCGCTCTGCTAACTGCGCAGTAAGCAGCGACTGCGCTTGGGCTGCGCTGCAGTGTGGGCAATATTATGAGAATTTATTTGTCGAATAATTTCTTTTGTAAACATATGATCTTAATGAAACTTTCAGAGTGTAATCATATGGTAAATATGTGTGTACATTCCAAAGCACAAGTCTCTAGTACTTGAAATGCGTTTTTTACAAATTGGGGGCGAACGGGGCGTGGTATCCAAAATCTGTAAATTACAAAATCTTTATATCTATTAACTTTATATACAACACAAATTTGAAGACTCCAGGTCTAAAAATGCTCAAATTAGGCTAAAAAAACAAAATCAATTTTTCGATTATTCTCGATAAAAAAGTTATCGGACGATTTATCGAAAAAATAAAGCAAACTCGTACTGCGTATGGTACACACGAGTATGCATGCCAAATTTCAGCTCTCTAGCTCTTATAACTTCTGAGATCGACGCACTCATACGGACGGACGGACGGACGGACGGACGGACGGACGGACGGACGGACAGACGGACAGGGCTATATCGACTCAGCTCGTCACGCTGATCAAGAATATATATACTTTGTGGGGTCTGCCACGCCTCCTTCTGCCCGTTACATACTTTTTCACAAAACCATTATACCCTGATTTCCCATTTTCAATGGGTTCAGGGTATAAAAAATAGAAAAAGCCCAAAAACCTGCAGCTGAAACTGAAACTGAAAACGGAACCAAAATCAGCAGCAGCCACAGCAGCATAGAAAAATACCGAAGGACATCAGGAGATGAACGAACATTGAATGCGCTAGCCAGCATACTGAATGACTACTGTACGCTCGTGAGTGTTGTAAAGTGCCCAAATATCACAAAGTTTGAGGTAAAGGATTTAATTAAACCCAATGAAATTATTCAGTTCGGTGTTGCAATGGAACGAGACTTGACTTGATTTTCTGTCTCTCTCACTCATGAGCTAGCTATCACTCTCTATTGCTATCTTCATATTTATATGTGTCTGTGTGTTGCTTGTGCATTTGTTCTCTCGACTACTCTAACTGTCTCTCTCTCTTTCTCTCTTAGCTAAGTCTCTACCCTTTTTCTCTCTTGATCAAATCACTTTCATTCGCCCATTATTCTCTCTTTTGTCTTCCTGTTTCTATCTCTCACGCTAACTTTTGTTCTCGCTATCTCTCTCTCTCTCTCTCTCTCTCTTTCTTTCATAATATTCTTTCTGTCGGTGTTCAGTTTCTCTCTCCCTCTCCCTCTCTGCATATGTACTTCCCCTTTCTATCTCTCTCTTTCATACTCTCTCTCTCTCTCTCTCTCTCTCTCTCTCTCTCTGTATATATGATTCTCTCTCTGTGCCTTATTTCCTTTCTATCACTTTCTCTCTGTCTCTCTCTCTATCTATGTATCGCTCTCTCTCTCTCTCTTTTAAATTCTCTGTCAATATGTCTCTTTGGATCTACATCCGTCTTTTTTCTTCTACTACTTTTCTATTTCTTTTTTGTTTCTATCTCAGTCATTCTCTTTTCCTCGTTTTGCTCTTTCTCTCTCACGCCCTCCATTTATCTCTCTCCCCAGCTTTTCTCTCGTTGTCTCCAAACCGTTAACAAAACAACCATACCCTCGCCTTGGCAGTGTGCACTAAGCACAAGAAATGTGCTGGAGATAATGGCAACGGAAATGGGGGGAATGGAATGGGGACAAGGCTAGTGTTAACCGGCAACTGGCAACAACAATAAAAACTGAAACAAAAACTTACAACAAATTACAAATAACGAGCCAAAGACCATATGAGTGTCTGTCCCTGTGTGTCCCCCTGCCTGTCCCACTGCCCGTCCCTCTGCCTGTCTGTCTGTCTGTCTGTGAGAGGGCCAATTCGGTTGGCCAGCAAACTAATAGAAAAGCGTGTGGGAAAATTGCATTGGCCAGCAACGGGAAATACGTGCCAGGGCCGTGACGGCTAAATATTCATTAGAGCTAATTAAACATGATCTGCCCCTGGCGACGAGCCGGACAGACCGGAAACGGAAATGGAGAAGGAGAAGGAGAAGCAGAAGGAGAAGCAGTTGTGGCTGGAGTAGCTGGAGTTGTCCAAGATGAAGTCGATGCTGTTCAGCTAACTAACTGGACAAGTGTGGCAGCCCATGCAACTGGTTAATTGGCTTAGGTTTTCTAGTTCGAGCCAAGCTCTTTGGGGTCAGCTCGCTACAATTGAAAGCAAACGGAGAATTTAGGAATGCTAAACAAGCAAACAAATAGCATGCATATATCAACAAAATATATATCGAATACGGGAGGGAGGGAGTGAGAGAGAGACAGAGCGAGAGATACGATAGAGAGAATTAGAGACAGATAGAGAGATAGATATAGAGATAGAGATAGAGATAGAGATAGAGATAGAGATAGAGATAGAGATAGAGATAGAGATAGAGATGAGAAGAGATAGAGATAGAGATAGGATAGAGATAGAGATAGAGATAGAGATAGAGATAGAGATAGAGATAGAGATAGAGATAGAGATAGAGATAGAGATAGAGATAGAGATAGAGATAGAGATAGAGATAGAGATAGAGATAAGAGATGAGATAGAGATAGAGATAGAGATAGAGATAGAGATAGAGATAGAGAGAGAGTGAGAGAGAGTCAGATAGTGAGAATGAGAGAGATAGATAGAGAGATAGAGAAAGAGAAAGAGAGAGAGAGAGAGATCATACATACAACATAATCAATCGAGTTAATATCAGCTGCTTTCGTATAGCCCCTTCTGAGTCTCAAATTCAACTGTGTCAACTAGTATAAGTAGTATTAGTAATTATGATAGCTCATGATCAAATTTTAGTCTAGAATATTTCAATGGCTCAATGGGATGCTTAAAGGCGTAAACTGCTTAGAGCTTATGAGCATCTGTCACATACATTTCTCATTTACTCACACTTATTAAAATTTTTATCAAGAAAATGATTTTTTTTTTTTTTTTTGTAAGTAAGTTTAGTGCTACCGAATTAAATTTTTATCATGCTATTTTTACCAAAAAAAAAAAAAACAAGTAAGAACGTTGCAGTCGGGCGTTACCGACTGCGGAATACTCATTCACATCCCATCAACAATTTAGTAGTTAAGTTTCGTTCTAATACTGTAGAATATACAGGTTTTTCCGATTTGCCACGCCCCAACTGGGCGTAGACACCTCATTTTTGGTCAGTTTTTAGAAAGAGATAACGTTACCCTAACTGCAAAGTTTGAATGCTTACCCTAAAAAATGTGAAAATTACAGGGTATTTTTCGATATGCCACGCCCCTAAAGAGGCGTAAAAATTATTTTTGGGGAATCGATAGAGGAGGCTACCAGTAACTCAACTATCCAAATTTGAAGCTTCTAGCTATTATACTTTAGGAGATATAAACTTTTGCGGTTTGCCACGCCCCCTGTGGGCGGACATATATCCGACAAAACTTTTTGGTCTTGGGTGATCAGTCCGAGTATATATACAAAATTTGAGGTCTCTGCCAACAATAGTGTCCAAAATATAGGAGAATTTAAAAAATCACTATATCTTCAGGTCCGATTTGCCACGCCCCCAACGGGCGTAGACTTATAATTTATCTTCAGACTTTATAGAATCATACCATTAGCTGACGTGCAAAATTTCAGCATTCTAGGTTTACAACTTTAGGAGATACAGTTTTATCCGATTTGCCACGCCCCCAATGGGCGTAGGTATATCCGCCATAGCTCGTGATCTTGGGTGGCCAACGCGGACCTACATACCAAGTTTCAGCTTTCTAGCTCTTCAACAAACATGATTTCTGGTATATCGGAAAATGCATTTTCCGATTTGCCACGCCCCTAGTGGGCGGATCGGGAAAATTTTAACACTTTATAAATCGGAGACATACACGAGTATGTGTTCCAAATTTCAAGTCTCTAGCTTCAATAGCGCCGAAATAGATTGCGTTCATACGGACAGACGGACAGACGGACGGACGGACAGACGGACAGACGGACAGACGGACAGACGGACGGACAGCAAGACGGACATTGCACAAAACCAATATACTGATTCACTTTCGTGAATGAGTATAAATATTTGTTTTTAAAAAATTCGAAATGCCATGACATAGAGTAAGTAGCTAATAAATATTACTCAAATATATACTATACATATATATAATACTATATATGTATATAATATATATACCGATTTTTCAAGAATTTATCTATACTTATATATGTAGATATATTTATATACATATATGTATGTATATATATACACATGTGAAATGCTTTAATGCTTCATATTAATTAAAAGCTCAAGTTGAACCACATGCTTATAGCTTAATGGTTGGTATATGTGTGTGTGTGTTTAGTAAATGAATACAATTAGCTGGAACGTTTACACACACACACAGATACAGAGAGTTGCAGATAGGGAGCGGGAAAGAGAGAGAGAGAGAGAGAGAGACCGCTGACCAAATGAGATGACACTAAATCAAAGTTATTCAGCGCACGTCGTTAAGTCATTAATCGAACAATGCACGGCAGCTAGATGCCACACACACGCACACACAGGCATGCACACACACACACACGCATGCTGTAACATATGCTGATATCGTCGCCTCGCCTTGCCATCACGTTGACGACCATGTTGGCACATAATAATAACAGCGACTGGCCCCCAAGGTGCCACGCCTGCTGCCAGCCCACACATATGCGCCCATGTATGTATGCATGTAGGTATGTGTGTATGGCCCCATCTCCGCTCTATGCTAATAATAATCATGCTGCGGGGCAGCTGGCGCACTCAACGCACATTGAAGTCTTGGCCATATTTGAGAGCGGTTGCATTATTAAAGGCCAGCTGCTCAGCCAAGGCTAGCCACTGGCCGTACCCATCCCACCCCCTCGCACACACACACACACAGACACATTCGTCGCTTATTCTAATCTACCCCTCGCTTTGTCTCTGCAGCATCTTGCGGCGGCATTTTGTGAGCCGCAATCGCAATCGCTATCCAAGTGCAATTGACAAGTGCCCGACGCAGAGGCACAAAGATAACCGCAGCGCTATGGCAACAACATGCTGCTGCTGCTGCTGTTGCTGCTGCTGCTGCTACTATTGCATCATCTCTGCTTCTTCTTCAGGTTCGCTTACCAAATGCCACGCCCATATCGAGAAAGCACACCTGCGAGTTTCAGTTGTTGTTCAATTGTTGTTTAATTTTTGTGCAGCTGCTCGACGTATTTCAGCAGAAAATATAATTCTTTTTTAAAGCAAAAAAAATGCTGAACGACTGGCACATGCCCTGTAATCAGGTAAAGTGCATAGCAGCAAATGACACAAAAAAGAAAACACTGCAGATTTATAAAAAAAAATTAAAAACGGAAATTGAACAAAGATAAATAAAAAGTATAAATAAAGAAAATATACATCGACTGGCAGGTACCCTGTAATAATATACTGAGTCAACTCATACTACTACTACTACCACTACTACTAATTGGGAATTCTATATGTATGCATATAAAATAAAAATACATATTTTCTTCTCCATAGAAATAGAGTTATCTGCTCGACTAACAGATACCCTGCAATGAAATAAAACTAATAACAACAAACTACAAAAAACAAAGAAAAAACATAAGCTATAAAATTTTCTAAAATATTGAATGCTATATATATTATAATTTTTCATAAAGGTCGACTAGCAGATACCCTGCAGTAAGCTCAAATATAGCAAATACCAGAAAATAAGTAAAAATAAAATCAAAAGGTGCTAAGCAAACTATATTTTTAAGCAGTGCTTGACTGTCAAACACCCTTTGACAAAATCTACCTTAAAAAAAAAAATAATAAATAAAAATAATATAATAATAAATAAAACATATTCAAATTAATTTTCCATCTATATCACTATAAAGAAACGGTACAGCTGAGTCGAGTACAGCCGTTGGCTCAGCTGCGGGCATATGTAAGATTACAGGGTATCAATCATATAGCATAGCAGCCGGTAGAAGAAGAGCAAACAATATGACCGCAAACGGAGTTACAGTGAATGGTAATAGGATTATGTCTGGGGACTGAGTGCGGACTCCATCAAAGCCAAAAAGAACCGCAACCACGCATAATTGTTCAATTTATTTATTTAAGCGCGAATTGCACAGCGATGCTGACGCCCACACACGCACACACACACACATACACAAATTTCCACCAAAATGTGGGCGTGGCAGCAGTCAACAAACGTTTTTCGGTTATTGCGGTCAAAAATGGTGGGGTAAATCGCTTTAAATAATGCATGCGATTTCAATAAATATTGAAAATGCTGTCAGCGCAGACGTTGCTGACGATGGCTGGCGCCACCTGGCGGCAAGTGCCCGCAAATGGTAGACTATTACTATTGGATACCCTCTATGCAATGCAAAGGCATGGGCGATATGTGAGCAACTATATACAAGTCATTCTCTAAAATTAATCATTTCGATAAATATCGATATCGATAAGTTAATGCACGTAGGCAACTGCTTATAAATCTATAAGGTATATTTGATATTTTAGCTCAATAGGTGGGTCAAAGTTTATATTCTCCCATAACAATTGTGACCATCGATATCTGTATCTTATCGATTAAAATCGATAATTCCATTTTCAGCTATATAAATATGAGAAAGCACAGATAGTCTTCTATTAGCTCTTCTACGTGTTGCTGGCGAAATAGAGCATCTGCCCGTCGAGCAGACCCCAAGTGAAACTCACTTCGTCAGTTTAGTTGACCCCATGTTGTATAATTCATGGCAATCAATGGACATGGCAAAGAAATCAATGCGCCACGAGAAATTATAATTATAATTTGTATTTGTAATTGCACGAAATGGAAGAGGGCGCCGATGCTCGGTAGGTTGGTGGAGGGAGTGGCAGTGAGGAGGGGAATGAGGACGGGTCGGTCACTAGCTGGCAGTGGATACACTCGACTAATTAGTCTCCTGAGCGTGTTCGCTGATTCCCGATGCCTGATTATAGTAAATCTCTGGTCACGCACCAGCGAAAGAATTCATAAATTTAATTTGCCGTCAAGCAGAATTGAAGCTATGGGGGGAGGCAAAAGATGGGAGAGGAGATGGGGTATGGGAGATGGGGGCGCATAGAGAGGAGCTATGGAGGCGACACGTCGCTGTAGCTGCAAACGAATTCCCACAATAAACATTTGCACGGCAGCCGCGTGCCCAATGATAATGATGATGTTCAATGTTCACAATAATGATGATGACGATGATGATGATGATGGAGATGGGAGATGGAAGATGGAAGAATAGGTATGGAATGAAGTGGTGTGTGCAGGAGTGGCTGGTAATGACGCTGAATGACGACACAGCATTGGGAATTACACCCAGCCCCTGCCCTTCCTGCGCGTCCTGCCTTCCACCCTTCCTCACGTCTCCCACATCCTCAGTCGGTCCACCCACCCATCTGCCACCACCCAGCTCCCACCTCCCACCTGCTTTGTATATGCAGTCATGTAGCATCGATTAATCATTTTATTATTATTATTATTGTTGCCGCCATTCGCTGTCGTTCCCAGCGCTCGTGATCCTCCGCATGCTCACGATGCTAACGGGCCTTGCGCGGCACTTGGGCAATATACCGTATATTAATATGCGTGCCAAATAGCAAAAGTCATCACAATTTATAAAATGTACCAGAGAGAGAGAGAGAAAAAGAGAGAGAGAGAGAGAGAGATGCAAATTGATATGATCGTAGCGGAAAGTGGATGTTATCGATACTATCGATAACGCAACGAATGGTGAATAGTTAAGCTCCAAGAAATTGAAGCTAGGGAGGCAAGCTGCAATAGAACAAGATGTGTTCTTTTTTTAGATTTCGACGTGATTCGATAATTTAGCTCACTCTAACCGATCCCACATCGATAGCAATATAATTATAATCCGGTTATAACGACTGCGTCTATAGCATACGGCCATAGCGTCTTCTGGGTATATACAAATGCAATGCTAACTAATTGAAGTTGACGAAAGTATATCGATACTATCGATTAAAGGCAGTATTCATATTTTCTATAAATACTTACTTTACTTTGTTTAATAATTTGGCGTTCATCTCAATTTATATCGATAGCAGTTGCATGCTAATTAAAAATCGCACAGTCATCGCATGGTAAGGGCTAACGTACTTATAAAAATCTCTGTTGCTCTCATCACTGCTTGCACGTTAACCAACACTGGCGGCTCACAAACTTGCGTGCGTTAGAGCGAGACAACTACATATATGGGGAGCAACTGAGTAGCCTGTGAGCGCTCGCTCACTCATCTATTCTCTCTCCGTCTCGCTCGCTCACTCACTATTTCGGCACGTTTCTTGTGTGACTGTATGTGTGTGTGTGACACGCCAGTTTTTGCTCTTGCCGAACTGTCAGTGAGTACATTGAATCATTCTCAGGCGCTGAGCAAGTCGAAAATCAAAAAGTGAAGAGAATTATTTCGAAGGGCCCAAGATGTACGCCGCCGTGAAGCCGCTCTCCAAGTATTTGCGCTTGAAAACGGTGCGCATCTACGATCCGATATTTACGCTGCACTCCAAGTGCACCATCGTCATTCTGCTGACCTGCACGTTCCTGCTGTCGGCCAAGCAGTATTTCGGCGAGCCGATACTCTGCCTCAGCTCCACGAAGCACACGGAATATGTGCAATCCTATTGCTGGACCATGGGCACCTATATACTACCGATGGAGAACGACAGCGTCGATGCCAGCAAGCCCGTGCCGGAACTAGCGCTGCTCGAGCACCAGCACCAGCGCCTGGCGCTCAACAGGAGCGGCCTGAGCGCCCTCCTGGCGGACAACGAGCAGTACGCTCGCATCATCTCGATAGCGGAGGGCGTCGGGCCAGAGACGCGGGGCGTGACGAAGCGCATGTACTTGCGCTACTACCAGTGGGTCTTCATGATACTGCTCTTCCAGTCGCTGCTATTCTACTTCCCCTCGTACCTCTGGAAGGTGTGGGAGGGCCAGCGAATGGAGCAGCTGTGCTGCGAGATCGGCGATGCTCTCATACTCGAGGACACCTACTGCATGCGACTGCGCATGCTCACGAAGTACTTTCGGGCTCGCTTCTCGGCCATCCACTGCTGCTATTCGATCAAGTACGCCTTCTGCGAGCTTCTCAATCTGGTCATCAGCGTGAGTATTCAGTAGTCGAATATATCGAATATATCGATAGCAAAATAGATACTAACTAGAGGTACTGATGTATATAGTAAATAGCAAAAGCCTTTCTTGATATTTCACAAACTATCTGTTATCGAAGTTAACCTATCGACTGATGTTATCGATAACTTAAGTCCAGCGCAGCTTTCAGCCTGCTGAACTATATATAGGCAAATAATTTGTATTCACTAGGCTATATAAAGACAGTCTTCATCCATAACTCATAAAATCTTAATGATAACAATTATCGATACATCTTTTGTCAAACCTAAAAGAACCTAATTTAAGCACCTGCCAAGTGACCTGCTACATGGTACATTATATAAGTGAATTTCTTGATCTAGTATTTCTAGATTAGTATGCTATTGATTCGTGTTATCGATAATCGATTTATCGAAAAAATCTTGCATATTGAGTATTTGCCACTAAGCTATAGCTTACATAGATATTATATTTGCTCAATTCATATATTTGACTACCTTAATTCTATCGATTGTTGTTATCGATAACATTTTTTTACAGGTTTTCAACTTTTGGCTAATGGACGTAATCTTCAACGGTTTCTGGCACAAGTACATCCACGCCCTGGCCGCCATACCCGTCTACGATTGGAATCTGTGGAATCTGATGACCTCTCGCGTCTTCCCGAAGGTGGCCAAGTGCGAGATGTTCATCTACGGACCGAGTGGATCGCCTAAAGTGCTGGACATACTCTGCGTGCTGCCGCTGAACATACTCAACGAGAAGCTCTTCGCTGTGCTCTACGTGTGGTTCCTGTTCATTGCGATGCTGGCGGCCATCAATATACTCTACCGCCTGCTGCTCGTCTGCTGTCCGGAGCTGCGTCTGCAGCTGCTGCGCACACACCTGCGCGGCATGCCCAAGGCGCATGTGCGCCAGGTGCTCTCCAGTGCCGGCTACGGCGATTGGTTCGTCCTAATGAGCGTCAGCATCAATGTGAATCCAACACTGTTTCGTGATCTGCTCGAGCAGCTGTATATGGAGCATGCGAACAAACAATCCGTACAATCGGCCAATCAGCCTAAGCATGATGATGATGCTCTGGATGAGCAAGTGGAACAGACTGAGGATCGTGATTCGGATCGAGATCGGGAACAGGATCATATCAGCATGGTAACGGACGAGCATTCGGTAGACAATATGTCCGCTGCACCCGCAGTGCCTGCAGTCAATGTTCATCCGATCCGCTTCTACACGGAGAGCCAAGCCTAGAGGAGACAGAAGCCAGCGTGAGCCAGCGTGCCCAAGCCCAGTGCGTCTCGGCGCCGTCTCCAGCCAGAAGAGTTGTAATTTGATAGTTGTTCCTATTATTATTCGGTTTATTTGCGCAAAGTGCAAGACAAACACGAAAGCGCATCGAAAGGCAAATAAATGCGATAATCAAAATGACAAACGGGCTACAACTAACTAGCACTAAGTATGTGGGCTAGAGCGATACCCTGTGGCATAGCAAGTGAGTTGCCAATGGGTATTATGGGTAACATTTAGTGGGGGGACACCAGATCTATATGAATATAGTATATACATATATGAATATAGAATTTAGTATAGTATATAGTTATCTATAAGTATGTTATCGATAGGCCGATAATTCATAGTTGAAAAGCTTTTAAACTGTTATCGATAAAGGCAAAATATTGTCAATAGATATAAATATATTTTATATACACTTCATTAAGACTACTTAATAGCACTCACGATATCTATCTATCGTTATTTATAAATATGCTATCGACAGGCCAATAGTTGATAGTTGAAGAGCTTTTAAACTGTAATCGATTAAGTCAAAGTATCGTCAATAGATATAAATATATTTTATATATACTTCATTAAGACTGCTTAATATCGCAAAGTATTTTCAATAGATATACAAATATTTTATATATACTTCATTAAGATTGCTTAATAGCTTTCATGCCTTCTATTCATCGTAATTTATAAGTATGCTATCGATAGATTGATAGTTGATAGTTGAACAGCTTTTAAATTGTTATCGATTAAGACAAAATATATATCTTATATATTCTTCATTAAGATTGCTTAATAGCTTTCATGCTATCTATCTATCTATCGTAATTTATAAGTATGCTATCGATAGGCCAAATCTATATAAGTTAACAAGCTTTTAAACTGTTATCGATCAAGTCAAAGTACTGTCAATACATGTGCATACAATGTGCTATAACAATAGCTCTTAAGTTGGCTATCGATAAGAAGGTTCAATCGCCCTTAAGCCCTCAAGCTGACTATCGATCAACTACCAGTGTTATCGATAAGCCATTTATAGATATAATTTAGCTGTCGATCATGCTGATTATCTTTAAAATAAAGTCTTTTCCTATCGATGTGCCAACCATTACAGGGTAAGCCATAGCACGGCAATTCGAGAGAAGAGGATGGCGTAGCATGCGACGCGTGGGCCTTAGCAAGCCGACAGGCATAACAAAAACTTGGCCAAAGTTGCAAAAGTTACACAAACCGAAAAAGAGCGAGAGAACGAGAGAGAAAAAGAGCGAGAGAGTGTGTGTGAGAGAGAGAGGAGAGAGAGAGTGACTGAGCAAGTGGTAAAGTTGATGAGCACGACGATGATTGCGAAACTCAGCTCGAGCGCTTCTGGCAGTCGACAGCTGGCAGTTGCCATTTGCCAGTTGACAGTCGGATGAGCCGACTGCCAACAGGTAAAGCTAACAACAACACGGCGTGGAGCAAGGCAGAATGCGGATGCGAATAGCGGATGCGGAGCTGCTGCAAGGACAACGCAAATGGCTGCAATTACAAGCAGCGACAACTGCAGCGGCAACAACAACAACAGCTAAAGTAAACATCACTTTGAAGGCGAACGAAAGACAAGGCCCGCGAGGCGGGGGCTTGGCAGTGGGGAGTGGGGGAGGGGGCTGCGTGCTGCCTGCATGGAGAAAAGCGCTAAATAAACAAAGTTAATTTTAATTAAAAACCGCAGAAAACCGAAAAAAAAACAACAACAACAGCAGCAAAATGCTAAATAAAACGGCTGGGGCGGCATTGAGGGGGCGTGTCATGCGTTCACTTGTGGGCGTGGCAGCGTCTTGCATATGCATGTGCAAAGCAGAGCGGCGAAAAGCAAACAACAAAAAACCCAAAAAGAATGAAACGAACAGAGATGACACAGAGCAGCAGGAGCAGGAGCAGCAGGAGCAGCAGCAGGAGTCGGAGTCGGAGGAGTCTGCACTCAGGCAGCTGGCTGTCTGTGCCAATGCACCACCCACCGCCCGCACTCAGCTAAACCACCAATGATAACTGTAACAAAAGACACATGTAAACAATTTGGTTTAGTTTAGTTTTAATTATACAAAGCGAAAACTTTGCCAACTCTTCAGCTGGGACGAGTGCGAGAAACAGTTAAAGGCAGTCGAAGGCAGTCGAAGGCTAACCAGTGCCGAAACCACTTCCCAATTCAGCCTAAATGTCAGTGCTCAAGTAGCCGACAACTCTCCCACTCCCACAATCTCCCCTTCCCACTCTCTCTCTCTCTCTTACTTTGGTATTTGGCAGCTTGGCCTTTGGCTTAAGCCTCTGCACTTTGGAAACTTTCAAATATAATGCATTCAAACATAATGGAAGCAAGAAGAGTTGGACTAAAACAATGCACAAAGTTAGCTAGAGAGAGCGGAAGAGAGTGAGAGCGAGAGGGCAGGCATAAATCTACTACATCCTCAAGTCAACAATTAGTTGTATACAATAGTTCTCACACAAGAATTTCCCCATCAATGCACTCAGAGAAACAAATCGAAATCGAATATATTTTCAATTTCAATCTCAATTTGAAAACTCAATTTAATACAGTTTGTATGTATTTGTATATATAGAGTAGCAGATCGATTGATGAATGATGAACTGATATAGAATTCATGATGTATCCATGAAAATAATGAGTCATAAATAATAAATGATAAATCGTGAAGAATGGTTCATGACTTTGATTGATCTGATTGATCAATAATGATGTATGAACAATAATTGAAAATCCACCAATGATCCATGATAAATAAGAAAGGAAACAAAGATAAACGACGGATGATGAATCATTAACGATGGTTAATGATTAATGTTTTATGATGATTATGATGAACTGATGTTGAAAAATGAATAATTATATACGAATAATGATTATTGAGTGCTAATTACAATTAATTAGAACTGATGAATGCAGAATAATGCATGAAATGGGATCATTCATTATATAAATCATTATTTATATACCATTAATAATATATAAATATATATCAATGATAAATTATGACACGCAATAAGCGAGGAGTGATGAATGGGCAATTAATAATAATCATAATGATAAATGATAATACAGTTTAAAGTATTAGTGATGAATTTGTATGAAATCTATATGAAAATAAAAAATACAAAAGAAAAGTGATGAATAATGAATGCTGAATGCTGATAGAAGTACCATGATATATGAATGATGACAGCTGCACAATGATCATTGACAATGAGTAATAAAGGCAAATGAAGTGATGACTCCCACATTCATTAAATTTAGTTGCTCAAAGAAAACTAAATAAAGTGCGCTCCAAATGATTTGCGAATGAACTTTAAGTTTCGGAGTGAAATGAAAAGTTGTCTACAAACAAGATGAGTGGCTCGTATTATAGCAAACAGAGCCTAACAAGCACCGAGACTTCTACACACAAACTGCCCCCTCTCTCTCACACTCTGTGCATGTGTTTAGGCAAGCAACTCTCTCTCTCTCTCTCTCTCTCTCTCTCTCTCTCTCCAACTACATTTAGATACAGATAGTTATATCCATCAAATGGAGGCGGTTCGCTTGCATGGCCTAGAGCCCAGTCAGCAAGTCAGCCAGAGAGCAGTGAGACTCCATTCCTAGACAGGCAATATGCCAAGCCTGGGCATACCTGAGCTTCGTCCTGCGCCCATTCACCCTGGCACTTGCTGCTTCGGCCTGGCTCGACTTCGGCCTGGCCTTTTACCTAGAATTTTGTGTTATTTTTGCAGGCGATGCGAACAAAGCAAATGACAAATAAATTAACAAGTTAATTGAGTTTCGTGCCAGACACGAATCTTCCTAAAAACTAGCAAAAGAGTCTGTGCGTTTGTGCGAGCACGACAAGCAGATACCCTGTGTAAGCTAAATGCAAGAATTACTATAAAATGGTATATTTAAATACCTATTTATGAGGCATAACCATTAAATTCACTGAATTATACGAAATTAGAATCGATTTTTATCGATATTTCAGAATGGTTTGATGAGTAGTAAAATATTTTGAAATGATGTTCACTAGACAATCAGCTATATGACAAATGCTCAGCTTTAAGTAACAACTATCGACATCGATCACAATCGATATTAAGATCGATAATTATCGATATCAAGAAAATCATCAGTATTCAAGCAAATCTGGAAATCTCGGGAACATTGGGGTTAAGTGGAAACTGTCGGCCGCTTCTCAACTATAAACAATAAACAATTAATGCTAAATCAATAAGCTTTCACAACATATTTGCCATTTTGTCGAAAATGTGGGCGGAAATGTGCATGGGGCATGGGGGCGTGCCGATGTAATTTATATGCTAATCAGTTGGCCAGTTAGCGTCCAACGCCTAGAGAAAGTTCGCGACTTGGTTGATAAAATCTTCTCTTCGCTCTGGATGTGAGGGATTTTTTCTCTTCGTTCTCCCTTTTTTTAGGGAGGGGGGGGGCAAATTAATTAAAATTTGGAGCTCGGCCACGAAATTATCGACAGAGGCTGCCAGCGAAACGTTGCAAGGGCAACACGTGCAACAAAATAATTTTTCAATTACATTTTCGGGTTACGTATGCGGTGCCAGCACTCTGTGTCCATTTCGAAAGCAGCCGCTCAGGCCAAACCACATGGCTTTGGGTGTGGAGGAGGGGTAGCCGGAGGAGGAAGAGGAAGAGGAAGTGGTATACAGGATGCAGGTGCATAAGCATTGCGTGTGTGGTGGCATTCGTAACCGCTAAGCCTGGCTCTCATTCTCTTACTCTACCACACGCACTCTCTCTCTCTCTCTCTCTCTCTCTCTCTCTCTCTCTCTCTCTCTCTCTCTCTCTCATACACCCACTCTGCCCCTTCCTCTCTCGCACACGCTGTGTGCAAGCATCACTTGTGCCTTTTTGCATCAAAATTTGATGCAAAATTGATTCCATGGCATTTTTGCGGGCAATGCATTGCAGCCTCCAGCCCTAGAGTGAACCAGCTGCATTTAGAGTGAACCCAAATTGGCATTCGAATTTGTGTATACTTGTATATGCTACATCTAATGCTTTCAACTGATGCGCTTCAATAGTCGAGTTGTAAGAGAGGAGCTACTAGGAGTGCCTAAATATCTCTATATATGACTACATATACAAGAATACCTAGATGTATCTATATATATATGAGTATATATATGGAACTGTATACAAACATACCTATATACAGTTGCTGTAGTGCGTCTAAGCTCCAAATGTTGGATACAAAAATGTAGAGTCTTAGTAATAAAGACTTAGTAATAAACATTTAAGAATAATATTCTTGATATATATTGATGTGCAGTAAAATTTTTTTTTTATTTTTATCATATAAAATAATTTTAGTAAAAAAAAACTATTTTTAGCTTTAAAAATTTTTAAATTTAAAAAAATAATACTCACTTTTTAATTATTCTATAAAAATTATAATGTTTACGGTCCCTGAAAAATATTGATTATAAATAATGATTATTCTCAATATTTATTTCAAATTGTTTTTAAATTTTTTTTTTTTTTTTTTTTTGTATCGCTGTATATATATACCTATATGCATGCATATTCACATGTATGTAATATCAAGTTTCTCCTACTTGAGAAGTACCAGCCGAGCTTCCTAGCGCTCTCAGCTAAAACCTTAAGCCCAAAGATAGACACCGACTCTAGGAAATATTTCAGCAATTAAAATATAAATATGGAAATAGTCTACAGTTGTGCATTTCTTATGACAAGTGACAGATCTATAGACCTTGCAGATTCCGAGTTGATTACATATATTATGGTATAAAACATCAGATAAACGACTTAAAGCATTCATATCTCAGCTGATTTATATCATCTATAATCTAATTTCTTCATTATGTTTTCTTGTCAATACTTTCACATTGAAAATTATTCACTTCCCCTGGCTTAAACAACATATGTTATCCCTAATTATGCATTAAAAAAGAAGTAAATAAATAAATTAAAAAAAAATAAATAAAATATAAAACTATAATTGTATCTATTCAGAGTTTCAAAACTAGATAGTTTAATTTCTATGTTCACATTAAAACTTATTCGAAAACTTAGCAAATATTTCGACGTAAACCTTGCAGAGTGCTAAAAAGCCCTTAACTCAAATTCCCACAATACTCTCCCATGAAGCTCTTTGTATACAAATGTGAAATTGAAGCCATTTTCGCAATGCTCTCGGCGCACTCATCATCAATATTGTTGATATTACAAAAAGTACGAACAGTTTCTGCTAGCTCTTAGGATCAAATATCAAACAAAATATCAATGTATAGAAATAAAAAATAAAATATGAAACAAAAAAAAAATTTTAATTTAAAAAAAAAATATATATATATTTCCATAAACTATCTTCCATCACTTTGAGCATCATTTTGCTCTCTCTAAATTTTAGCTACAATTGCATAAGCTGGCATATTCATTGAATTTTGAGCATTGCCCAACACTCAGCGTACACTTTTCAGTATTGTTAAGTATTTATTGTGCACTTGTCAATGATTTTCATAGCATTTACTTTGATTTCTTATTCCTTATTTTGGTGTATTTTCGAGCACTGTTTGTTTTTTTCTTGTGTGTGTGTGTTTTTTTTCCTTTAATTTTCCAGTGTTGCAAATGACTTTATTGAACACACCGAAAGCAGAGTGTAATATGATATAAATGTAATTGCATTCAAATATAGAAATGAAGCGTTTAGAGAAACAGAGAGAGAGGGTGTGTGTGTGAGAGGGAGAGGGAGAGAGGCAAATGGATGCCATCAACTGAACTGATTCAATTACACAAAACGCAGCATTCGCAGGCGATTCCACTTATGCAGCATGGATGAATGCTCGGTTAGATAGTTGGTTGGGTTAGTTGGGTTGGTTGGCTTGGTTGGGTTGGGCTGGGTTTTGGTTTGGGTTTGGGTTTAGATTTGGGTTGCATTGGTTGCGACTCCGTTGTCCGTCTCATTTTAATCAATTATAATTGCTCGAATTTTTGATTAGTTGGCACCTGGTTGGCTGAAATTGTTTTCCTGCCACTTTTTGTTGTTGTTTTTATACACATTTTTTGTTGCTGTTTTGCCCAGCTGTGCATGGTAAACATTTTACGTAATTGCGCACATATTTAAATTGCATTCACACAGTCAGACACACACACACACTCACACACACTCACACTCACACACACACTAGCCCACACACTCTGGCAGAGTACATCAAATTATGGGGCAAAAGTAAATCTGACTGCATCTTGCGTCACAGCGTCCGATTTCCCTATACCATTTCCATATGCACATAGTTGAGCATGCTGCTCGAGGGCCGCTCAATAAGTTATTGATTATGTCTGTACTCATTTTTCATGATGGTAGGGCTTCTGCAGGGAGCTTTAAAGCGCTTGAGAGTTATACATAGATATTTGAAGAATGTCTTCTTTTTCAACAGGATATCTTGAAATTTACAGGGTATACTGATGGTATCTGTTTACTATTCAGAGTTTTATCAAGGTATAGCCTATGGATGGCAGAGCTACCCTTCATTTCTTTTATTTCTAGACAGTTTATTAGAAGAAATTTACAGGGTATCTTGATGGTGTTTGTTTACAATTCAGAGTTTTATCAAGGTATATCTTATGAATGGCAGAGCTTTATTTCTTTACTTTTATTACTCTTCACTTTCTTTAATGCCATACAGTTTATTAGAGGATATCTTGAAATTTACAGGGTATCTTGAGGCTGGTGTTTGTTTATTTTTCAGATGTATATGAAAGTATAGCTTATGGTAGAGCTTTATGCTCGCAGCTTCCGCTTTCTTTCAATTCTAGGCACTTTTGATAATTACAGGGTATCTAGAGTTATGCCTACCTACTTTTAAAGCTAATCACTATGATATTGATTATATAGAATAGTTGCACAGCTGAATTTTCTTGAGCACATCTACCTTCTCTTAGCTGATACGATGTTGTAAGCCTGTCTAATATTTACAGGGTATCTAATGTGTGCTGTTTTGCCCGACCTATGCTTTTATGATTGAGCATTAGGCAGCTTGAGCTCAAGCATCTATTTCGTTGCACCTCTTGAGCCCGCCTATATTTACAGGGTATCTGTGGTTTGTACTCACTTAGTTTGCTAACCGCCCTCGCCTGCCCTAAACCTAGCAACTATTCCTTCGGCCACTGCCGACAACTGTCAGTTAATAAGGAGCAGAAGCGCAACGAGCATCTATGCAGTTGTTCATAAGCCTTCGGCATTGTCTGACTGCGTCTTCAGATTGCATTACACACACACACACACACGATTCGCCACACAATACGCCACACACACATACACACACTCACACACTCCTCATCCGTCTCCTCTGTCACCCACTGAACTACAGGCATCGTCTGTTGATTTTCCTCTGCTCTGCTCGGCTCGGCTTGGCTCTCAGTGTTTGTGTGCGGCGCAGTTGAAGCCTTTGGTCCTTCTGGACTGTCCGGCTGCATTTTGCATAAGGTTTTTCAGCCGACTGCTCACATTGGATTGTAATTTATTTATATTGTCTCGGTAAATATTTATGCACATATTTTTATTGATTTATAAATCAATTGCGAACAGCTTCAGGCAGCTGCACAGATTCTGGACCTGGACAGGCCAGGCCAGGCAAGGCCGGGCGAGGCCAGGCCAGGCCGTTTATCACCCCGTCGAGGGTTGCTCGACGCACGGGACTGCGGGGCAGCAGCGGCGAGGGGTCGTTGAGTGCGCGCGGAGGGTTAATGGGGACTCGGCTCGACTCTGTCTTTGGCAGTAATTAACGCTCGGGCGACTTAAGCAGCCCTTTGGCCCACTTAACCCCAAAGAGAAATTACCTGAAAGCCATTCGCATTGAAGCGCTTGTCGCTTGTCGTTTCTTTGCTCCTTTGCTCCATCGCCCCATCGCTCCATCGCTCCTTCAGTCCTTGTGACGCACTTAAGTGTCGTGTTATTCCATGTTGAGTCAGTTCTGTGCCGCCAAAACTTCAAAGCTAATCCCCACATACAATTAAACTGAATTCGCATTTGGCCCCTCGACCTTTTAGATTGACCTCCATCCTCCATCCTCCACCTACACCCACTTTGCCTTCCCCTCCGCCACTCCCCTCCAAGCAGACGCCTTCAAGCCTGGCTACATATAGTAACGGCTTAGCTCAGTGTTCCTCACTTTTGGGCTGCTTAGAACCCTTGATTTGATTTAATCTCTTTGGCCAATTGTTCAGCTGCCTGCCATGCCTTACGCCTTTTACAGCACTCTAAAGCTTCGATTCCATTCGGCTATGCGTAGCTGCATCAATAGCCAGTATATCCAAAGCTACACTGAGCAAAATCGAAGTGTGACAGCTTGAAAAGAACAAGCCCTAAGCAAATGTATTATTCCTATATGTGTCTTTCTATATCCTGGGACATGTCAAGAATTAGAGGAGATCTGACAATTATACCCTGATGCAGCTCGTCGCCGTAGGATATCTCCCTACTAACTGTTTTTACAGGGTATACGCTTTCAGCTGTCCACATCTATTCTCTACCTTCATCTTACAGAAAGCCATATCACAATACAGTGATTTTTACAGGGTATACGATCTCGCACATATTCAGGATTAATTCAAAATTCGCGCTTTCCTCTTCCTTTTCATTTATTTTAAGTTTTCTTTACATTTTCTAGCAATCTCTGCACTCTACCGGTGAGCATGCCACTTGGCAAAATTTTCTACAGGGTATTCGTTCATACACCTCAAACTTTTATGTTTTCTTCAAGTGTATGTATGTGTGTGTGTGTATGCATACTTATATAGTAAATTTGGAAAATATTTCACAGGCAATTTCGCATGCTGCGAGACATATTCTGAATGTCCTGCGAGCCGTTCGTCCCTCGTCCTGCGGGCGGCATTCACTTTTGCGCATACATCGACAAACGGTAATAAAAAATTCAGTTCACGTCTCAAGCACTTATTGATACGTGAGCATAGATGACACACACACACAATCACACACACCCACACGCACACATAAATAGCGCATATATATGCATAGCCCCAGTGGCTGAAGTCAAGATGAAGGCCTGCGTATTGCTGCGAGCGGAGGCAAAGTGCGCGGCGGGGCAAGAGAGCATGTCGCGCTCTGTCATCAGCCCAAGGGGACAATGCAGGACATTCAGTTAGGATGTGGCCGGAGCAGGATAAACAGAGCTGAAACTGAGGCTGCCGCTCTAGCTGGAGCTGGAGCGAGGGCTGGAGCTGGGGGCCCAGTTGCTGGAGCTGATGCTACTGATGGTGTTGGGGCCAACGTCACAGTCCTAGCCAATTACTGACCATGAAAAATGACCAAATGCCGCATAAAAAATAGCCAACAAATTGCTCGCACAAAGTTTCACGCATCAATTTGGTTAAACAGTTGTCTTCTTCTTCTTTTCCTCTCGAAGGCAGCGAAGTCACTGACATATGTGAGATGTGAGATGGACTACGTCCCCTTGCTGGCTTTGGAGCAAGAAAACAATATTTTTATGAAGTCTTTGAATTTTTTCTGCCTTCTCTAACCAGAGGTCGACCGTAAGGAGGAAGACTAAGCTGAAATAGCTTTACCTCTAGCTTTACTCTCTATCTTATATCTTATATCCTCGATCCTCTTCTCGCTCCTTCTCATCTTCTCTCATCTATACTCTCTCTACAGTAGAGCTCATCTCCCTATCTTTCTCTCTGTCTTACATTTTTACATTCTCTGCTCTCTACTCTTTCTATATCTCTTACGACTCTCTTTACTCATTACACTCATCATCTCTTTCTGCACTCTCTACCTCTTCCTCTCTATCGCTCTATCTATCTCTACTCTCTCTACTCTCTCATGTACTCTACCTCTCTACCTCTCTCTCTCTCTCTCTCTCTCTCTCTCTCTCTCTCTCTCTCTCTTTCCCTTCCCCTCTATCTCTCCCTCTCTATTGTAGATTCAATAGACACAACGTTGTAATCAGTAAGTAACGTTCGCTCCCTCTCACTCTCACTCTCTCCCCTGACTGTCTTGTCCCCCCTCTTATTGTCTTGCCCACTCGCACTCTACCCTTCAATTTGGAGCTTCCCCGATGGGCTGGACCGCGATGAAGGATATCGCATCCTGACCACGCGCGCCATGCAAATGAATTACGTGACTGAATCGTTTAACTAACGGCAATTGCAAATGGCGCACAAAAAGCGAAACGCGAACCTCGAAAAGCGGACAAAATTGTTCGAGTATTTGATTTCGCGTTGTTTTCACTCTCGACAATATAAAATGGAGTAATTAATTAATGTGATAAAGACAGAGGGAGGTGTTACAGGTCGGTACAGGTGCGACAGAGCGCGAGGATAGTGGCGAGAGTAAGTGGGAGGGAAATCAATTAACGTTATTCATTCGAATACAATTAATTTTCATAATTAAGCCCGCCCGTTGCGCTCTTTGAAGTGAGCGCAACAGCAGTCAGCACAATATCCGCATCCAACATGCGCATCCACATCCACATTCGCATCCGCATCTCTGGTTGCTGCTACTGCTGCTGTTGATGCTGCCTCCAATTTGCAGTGGCCCGGCACAAAAGCAATTGCCGAAGCGAGTGCCAATCTCAGCGACACTGACAGCGGCAGCAGCATCAGCATCAGCGGCGGCAGCGGCATAAACAGGTGACATCAGAGACAATAAGCTACAATGAAAACACACACATACATATGTACATATGTATGTGCATGCAAACATACATATGTGTACATATGTACATGCATACGCTGGAAATAGTTAGCAAAGAAACGATATGTGCAACGTATAAATACTCTGCATTTCTAGAATTGTGCTAGTGATAATGCTGCCAACTATCGATTACTTGATCAACGCTACAAACGCATAAATGCTCTGCACGGATCCTCCACTGCTAGCGATACCTTAACAAACTATCGATTGATCTGCTATCGGGATCAAGCAAGGCCAGCGCAAAGCTCTTAACTACGTAATACGTTTGTATGTATATTACGTTCTTTTTATAAGTATGTGTACATATATGTATGTATGTAAATTACGCCATTTTCTTCTAGTACATTTAGTAAGCTACATAATTTATGACTTTATATGCATTAAAACGTTTGTGAATTGTTTTTATCTTAATTGCAATTTCTTCGCACAGAATTTATGGCATTCAATAAATCAAAATATTTCGGAATAATTATTTATTGAAAGGTTATTTCATTTGCTTTATTTTGTCAAATATTTCTTATACGTTTTGCTTGCATGAACAGTTTTTTGCATAGCTACTGGAAAGAGTATACAATTGCAGCACATACACTAACACATTCACATACACACACACACTCACATACGCGATAAGCAACATTTTGTTAAGGCCACTTTGCGACATTTTAATTTAAATGCTAATCAGTTGCCAATAGAGTAAAAAGAGATGCTGTAGCAGCTAACTAGGTAACGGTACCTGGACATGGACCAGCACCTGGAACTGCTACTCGGCCGGATGCTGAACGTGTGTGTGTGCCTGTGTGTGTGTGTTCAGATTGCAAGCAATTTGATGCCGGGAGACGCAACAGCTCTGCAATTTGTATTTAAAATGTCCGAACATGGATTAGACGGGCACAACAGCCGAAAGGCCTATGCAACGCCACCGACAGCGCAGCAACAGCGGAAGGAGAGCAGCTCGTCTGGCGGCTGCTCGCTGGGACATCATTATCATTTGCATTTTTGGATACAATGTCGAGGGCCTGGGGCCATTTATGTGCACAGCATGCACAATAAGTATACCTGATAGCATCAGCAGCGTCTATTTTCGGGGTGTCAAAGTGAGCAAGCAACAACAACAACAACAACTATTTATCAGGACTGCAATTTGCTAGGCGAAAATTCAACATTGTCAGAAGCTTGTGCAAAGCGCATTACTTAAATTACAAATAAACAAGAAGAGTTGGCCGCAAATTTGTCTTTGCACTTATACCGCTATTTGCGCCAACAACATCACAGCTAAAATGGAAACAAACAAAAGCCCAATATACATTTGACGTAGCGATAGCTGCTCCCGCTAAACGTAAGCCGTTACCTCGCACGTCCGTTACGTTCGCGCCAAGCGCAATGTAACGTTGGCTTCAGCTCGTGTCGCTTCACACTCTGTAACTGACTGATGTAGCACTCAGTAGGCTAAGCATTTTAAATCAAAGTTGGCGTATAGTGTTGAAGCACACATAAAGCCCCAGTGTCAAAACGAAAATTTAGTCGACCGAGTTACGACAAAAAAAATAAGAAAAAGTAAATCCGAAAAAAAAATTTTTTCTTTTTTTTAATTTTTGCGAATAGAAATTTAAAGGACTCAGAAAGAACAATGAAGCGCAAAGCTGATGAAACTACCGCAGATGCTGGAGTGCAGGTGGAGCCAACCACAGAGCCCGTTGACAACGCCTCTTCTGAAGTGCAAGTGGACTACACCACAGGTAGCAATGACAGCAACTCTTCTAGCCCCGAAGAGGCACCAAGGCCCAGGCGTCTACGCTATGATACGGTCAAAGTGCCCGTGCCTTCAGACAAATACGACGCACTCAGAGGGCACTGGTTGGAGATATATGTACCGCTCGTGGAGCGCATGAAACTGATGGTACACTTCAACGTAAGAACACATAATGTGGAGTTGCGCGTCGGCCCCGAAACACCTAACCTCTATAGTTTAATAAGAGGCGCTGACTTCGTCAAGGCCTTCACTTACGGCTTCAAGATAAAAGATGCTCTGGAACTACTCCAATTGGATGATCTCATCATAAGAACCTTTGAGATACCGCACGTGACGATGCTGAGCGGCGAACCACTCCTCAGTGTCTTTGGTTTCCTATCTGACACGGAAAACACCAAACTCATCGTCGAGAAAATAACCAAATCCCGAATTGTGTTACTTCATAACAAGATCCATATTCTGGGCTGCCATAAGAACATAAAAAGGGCACGTCGCGCCATTCGCAACCTGATCTTACCCTAATGGCCGAGCAATTTCTTTTACCTGCCTTGCCCTCTGCACATCATCGACTCTCGCCTCTCTGAGCGCATGTGAAGGCGAACATCATACACTGGAAGGACCTTGCATATACACACTACACTACAACTACAAATAATACATTTTTCCGAATTTTGTATCCATTCAACATCTTCGTTCAATCCACAATAAACAATTTAGTAAAATGTATGTATATATGCAAATATTAATTCATGGCCTATTATCCGATTTGCCACGCTAGGATTATATTAGCAATTTACTGGGCATATAGGTTCTTCTTTATAGAATCGCAACATTAAGCCTTGTGCAAAATTTCAGCGTTCTAGCTTTAGAACTAAAGAAGCTACAGCTTTATGCGATTTGCCACGCCCCAATAGGCGTAGATACGTGTATATGTCATATCTCTTTCAACTTGTGTATGTATTTAAGAACTCATATCACTTTTATGAATGAGTCTAAAATCAATTTAGCTGGGCTACAATTTGCTGCATGTTTACCGCTATTTGCGGCAACAACATCAAAGCCAAAATGGAAACAAACAAAAATATGGCGTAGCGATAGTTGAGCTGTTAACTCGCACGTCCGTTACATTCGCGCCAAGCGCAATGTAACGATAGCTGATGGCCGATTTTATTCACGCTCTTTAGCTGACTGCTATATCACTCAACTGGAGTGCCCACTTCTCGATAACCATTGACGTGCAGCGTTGAAACCGCACGTGGAGGACAGCCATCTAACGAAAATAGAGAAGACGGAATTAAGCCTATCAAAGTATTCCCGAATAGAAAATATATAGCCATGGAAGTAGACGCAATTAAAGTGGATATCTTTGGGCCCACCAAGAAGGCAAAAAAGCGCAACGCTAATGCAAGTGACCAAGATGTGGAAATGCAGGTGGACGCAGCCACGGGGATCGAGGGCAAGGAACGTTCCAGCCACGGACAGGCGTCAAAAGCCAAGCGCATACGCAGCGAGATTCGCAAGGTGGCTGTGCCACCACACAGGTACAGCTCACTCAAAGAGCAATGGATGAAAATCTTTACACCGGTGGTGGAGCACATGAAACTGCAAATACGCTTCAATATAAAGACACGTCAAGTGGAGCTGCGCATTGGCCCCGAAACTCCAGATATATCCAATCTGCAGAAAGGCGCTGACTTCGTCAAGGCCTTCCTATGCGGCTTCGACGTGGACGATGCTCTGGCACTGCTCCGTCTGGAGGATCTCTTCATAGAGACCTTTGAGATCAGAGACGTGAAGACGCTGCGCGGCGACCATCAATCCCGAGCCATTGGCCGTCTCGCTGGCAAGGGTGGACGCACGAAATTCACCATCGAGAATGTGACCAAAACCCGAATTGTGCTCGCCGACAGCAAGATCCATATTCTGGGCAGCTATAAGAACATTCAGCTGGCACGTCGCGCCATTTGCAACTTGATCCTCGGCTCACCGCCAAGCAAGGTTTATGGCAATCTGCGCGCCGTTGCCTCTCGCCTCTCGGAGCGCATGTGAAGGCTGTGATCATAGGGCTACAATGGAAGGACCTACCATAGACCTAGACTATAATTATATATAAGACGTATTTAATAATTTTTTTTTCTCTCTTTTTCATCTTTGTTCAATCTAAAATAAACAATTTATTATAATGTATGCATTTTATACGTTATATAATATATGTATGTATATTCTGTTTTATCTAACATTCTCTTGTGAAATATTTCGTGTGGAGATCATCTGTTTCAGGGTTTGAGTTGAACTACGCGCGTTTGAGTTAAGGGAATTATTAAACTTTGGGTATTCTAGCGATCTCATGAGAATTGCATAGAAAGGGTAGGACACTTTAAGAGCAAATATCGGATTCTGTTTCATTAGCTTTGCTATAGATAAAATTCAGCTCTTGGATTGTTAATAAATAAATAATGGAATTTATATATATTTTACACAAATACAATTACAATTATACACACATGACTGCACTAACAAAAGAAAATGGTAAACAGAAAATTTAACGGAATAATTTGCTGGCTGGACGTTGGGGTCGGTCAAATCCTTTACAGCTTGGTTAGAATGAGCAGCACGAGCATGACGAAGGTGACGGCGGCCAAAACGAGAATGATGCACATTTTGCGATTCTTGCGCTGATACATTTCCGCACGCTGGAGCTGTCGCATGCCCTCGGAGACGCGCGTCTGGGTCTGTTCCACATTGTAGTCGATGCGATCGAGCACGGTGCCCTGCTCCTGCACCATGTGACTCAAGTCCTTGAAGATATCGTTGAGATCGTAAATGGATTTTACTATTTTCGTCACCTCCTCCTCACGGTGCTGTGCCAACCGCGTGTTCTCCTCCTCGAAGAGCAGCAGCTGCTGCTGTGTCATGCGATTGGTCAATGGCTTCTTGAAATTGTCATCAATCTGCTGCTCGTCGTCCTCGAAGAGATACGCGTTCGCCTGGCTCTTGCCAGCGCCATCCAGTGGCTGCAGAAAATTATCAAAGGTGTCCACAAAGTTGTTGGGCGGCTCATCGCCACCGAAGTTGCCCAGCTCGACATTGGTGAATTCATTGGCATTGTCGAAGTATTTCTGGGAGCGTTCCTCCCGTGAGTTGAGCTGCAGCAGATACGCATTTTGGCTGCTGCGGAATTTGACCGTCAGATCCTGCAGCTGCAGGAGAGCACAGTGCACCGCGTTGGCCGTGAGCCGCTGCTCCACTTTGCTGCCAACGCCCAGGCTAGAGCGGACGCATTGTATGTGCCGATGGGTGCTTGCTATCAGCTTGGCCACAATCTGGCTAAGCACTTCGATTTCACATTCGTCATCTTTTTGGTCATCGAAGGTGGGGCGCAGCAGGTGACGGGCATGCAGCGAGCCCAGCTCATCCAATTTTGGTTTGATTCTACAATGGCAATAATACAACATTAATAACAAGGCGATTCGTAATTGAGAACTCCGAGAATATTCATGGCGATCTCACTTGGACATCGTGTATTGCGCCTCCTCGAATTTGTCTAGCCAAATGGGTGGGGTGGCATAATCATCCTGCATCTCGAGTCCCTCTTCAGCCTCGCGTACTGAATGTTTCAACAGACGCTCCGAGTCGCTGCCACGCTGTTAAATTACAATATTAGTCTCACTCGAATCATTTCATCCATATGGACGATAAATTGATTTGGCCCTTACCCGCTCGTCATAATGATTGCGATTCTTGCTGGCATTGTTGCGCATGATAACAAACACCTCGGTTAGATTGCGCGAAGTCATCTTGGCGTTGTCAACAGCCTTTTGTATACGAAAAAATTTTAATTAATCTATGTAAATCTTACATTTTATTTATTTGCTATTGGTATGATGAAATAATCGAATTATCTTATCGATACAACGACTTGTGTGAATATATATGTATATCGATAACAGAAAAGGCGCAACAGCTGTTCAAACGCAAATTGGAGTAGCGTAAGCGCAAAGCAGAGTATCCGTCCAATTAACGCAAAAGCGAGCATATTTAGCGCAGCAAGAGTTGCATTACGTTACGTTTAAAAACGGTTTTATTGCAATACATTTGTAAACAAAACTTGTAATGTAACTATAGATATCAATATATATGTATGTCCATTCTTAATTACTTTTATTCTTATGATAATTTGAGGCCAAAAATAAATTTGTGAGACTATTAAAGGGCAGCTCGAAGAACAGAGTCAATGGAATAGCAAGTGACGAAACTATAACCACAAACGCCACAATCAGACACAGCTACAACGAAAGCAAAATTAATAACGTATAGAAATCATTGCTTACAGCTTAAACTTACCAAAATACTAAAGTCCGATGGCATTGCTTCACTGAGTGAGTAGTAAACGTGGAGTATGGTCGTTGGATTGAGCAGGTAGATGGCATAGGTAATCCGACTGAGACGCTGGAACCAACTCGATTCAAGGAAACGCACCACCCAACGTGTGACTCTGTAGCTGCCTTCGATGCGAAAACTGCAGAAAATTAGATGCGCCGCGGCTGCGGATAATAACGAACGCAGAACTACGACAATGCTGCCCACGACTGCTGGGCTGACCAGCTCCAAGTTTCGCAGCTGTGCAAATAGCCACAGAGTGAATCCCACCAGTGCACATTTAGCCGCCTTGGTAGGAAAGAGTGTCTCAAAGGGAGCTTCCAAGCTGTAGGCATGTGCATAGCCATAGATGCCACCTATGAGGTAGGACGATATGCGGACTAGCGGATTCGTATAAACCCAATTGCCTATGCTATATCCGTCCTCCACTGTATTGGGCACATTCAGGAAGACGAACAGCAGGACAGTGTATATAATATTCCCACAGAGTAGAACCCGAACCAACCGTCGGATCAGCTGTGGATGCCTACGAAAACGAAGCTTCAAATAGATGTTACAATGCCTGGTATGCGTGCCCACCTGGTATGCGTGTACAGCAACAACATTGCCCCTATATAGAACTGCATATCACAGCCGAGCGACCAGGTCCAATTGCAGCACATCTCGCTGACCGGATACAGATTCTGCACGAGTAGCAGATTGCGCCACCAATGCTGCTCGCACTGCTCATCCACGGACTCAACGAAATGGAAGACGGATGCCTCGCGATTATACTTGAAGCTTACCACGGTCAGCAGGATAACGATGCACTGCAGCGGAGCCAGTCGAAAGTATCGTTGAGCCACTTGCCTCAGAAAACGACGCGCAACGCCGGGCAACGTATCGCTGGCAATGCTGCGCTGCAGTGGAACGTTGCCCAGAAAGTTGGAGACGGTGAGGAAGCCGCTAATGAGAGGAGATGGAACTGCTTAGTGTTTGCCTTGTGCAAAGATAAGAGAGAAAAATAGAAGGGGAGAGAGAGAGCACTAGATACATTCATACAAATCCTTTATATATACCTAATGACAAAGAAAACCTCCATCATGAGCGCCAAAGGAATCTGGAAACTTGCCTTGACCAGCTTGTCAGCCAGATCCGCCGAGTGATTCACCGCGAAGAATTGATACCAAATGGTATGCAAGGCAATCAAGGCAAAGGCGCTGCAGACGCGTAATCCGCTGATGACTGCGATCTCCTGACCGCCCAGCTGCCAGAGACGCCGCCAGTTGGTGGCCACATCGAAGCAGCCAAGGATGCGGCTAGCTGGAAGGCAGCCGCTGCTGGCAAGGCAGGCGAGCAGAAGACTCACAGCCAGCAGCAGCAGCAGAGAGCGAACTGCGGGACGGGCGAGGAAGCCAGCGCTCAGCTCTGGGCGCTTAGCGTAGACCAGCTCCAGCTGCAGCCCCATGCGCTGCTCCAAGCTGCCCTCGGCCCTGGCTGACGCTAGGCTCTGGCCGAGCAGCTGCTCCAGCTGCTGTGGATCGCAGCTCTGAGGCACGCAGAGTCCAACGTGCAGCAGTTGCCTGGGCTTCATGCTCGTGGTCAGCTGCCAGCTGGAGTTGGCTCTCAGGTAAGCCACGCTGTAGGCATGCTCAAAGGGCGCAGGCAGTCGCAGCAGCTGCTGATGATTCCTTGTGAGGTCCCGCAGCAGCGGCTCATTGAGTGCTCGGCAGGTGAGGCGATTGCCCAGCCACTGGCTGTTGGCCAGCATGAAGTTGTTGAAGCCGCTGCCAGAGGCATCCAGAGCTACAAGAAGTCCATTTGGAGTAAGTCCAGCTCATTTGCCTTCCCAATTTGGGCAAATCCACTCCACTCTTACCTTTCAGAGCCCAGCTCTGATTCGCCTGCCAGGCGGAATGCAGCTCCCGAAGCTGCTCCACACACTGCGTCGACTCCAAGGTTCCATTCTCGTTCCGGGCAGCCAACTGCGCCAGCTCCAGCAGCAGCGACGTAGACTCCAAGGCGCCGACTAGGACGGGCAGCACTAACAACAGAAGCAACATAATGCCCAAAGATTGCAGCCACCATTCGCATCGAATGCGAGACACAGACTAAGCAGCAACCGATTCAGATCGCGATAGCGTTGAGAGAGGGTGAAGATCTTTTGTTCGCTTCGCACGTAGAGGCAGCATTTTTGTAATCCAACATTTTGGACCCAATCAAAAAGCAGCCCAGAGTCTAGTGTCACTAGACCTAACACCTCGCTCAGACTATTAAAAGCGAATTAGTTTGTTCGTAAGATTATAGCTTTAAAGTCGAAATTGAATGATAGAGAAAAGTCTTCTAATTAGCAAGGAATAGTTCGGTGGAGTGAACCTTTCGATAATACTCTGGATTTCTTTAGATATATGTATATGCATGTATATAGCAGTGTTCCAACTGTAGTTTGGAATTATGGAGAAAGATGACAATCTGAATACTTTGAAGACCCGCCTACCCGATTTTGCGGATGGTAGGGCGTATCCTGAAGAAGAGTCGGTTTTCAGCAGGAAAATGACCCCAAGCACAAAGCGAAAATCATCAAGAACTGGCTCGACAATACAAAATTTTTGATAATGGAGTAGCCTGCACAAAGTCCAGACCTAAAACCCATAAATAATATGTGGACTTTGGTTAAAAAAGGCTCTCAAAGTATGATATAACATAGGCAGAGACAGGGTTGGGGGTGGGAGTATGACTAAACGCATTGCTAGTGTAATTAAAGCTAAAGGTCTTTGCACAAAATATTATTATTATTAGTATATAAAATAAAGAATATTAAATATATTAATTTAAAATGGGCAAAAGTGAATACAAAGCTCATTTTATGTATCCAACTGAAAAACTTTAATGTAAAACATATTTTGACTTCCAAATCGACTCAGCTTGCCTTGAGAATATATATACTTTGTAAGAGCAGCCACGCCTCCATCAGGCAGATGCATACACTTTAACAAAACCGATATATCCTGAAAAACCAACTCCCCCAGTCTATAGGGTATCAGTTAGTCGAGCACTGTCCAAGACTAATAGAAATTTCGTAAGCCCTTGCCTATCAAAGTTGCGCTTTTTAATTTTCGCAGCTAGATATAGTATTTTTTTTTTTTTATATATTTTTTTTTTATTTTGGCACTTTATTTTTTTCTTTTTTTTATTATTATTATTATTTTTATTATTATAATAATTATAATTGGAATTTTTCTGCTTTGTATTTTAATTTTTTATTTTTAGCAATGAATTAATATTAATTTTAATTATTATTAAGTATTACAATTTTTATTTGATTTTTGTTGTTGCTTCTTCTACATGTTTAAGTACGTTAATTAAGTAGTAAGTGGAAGTAATTAATTAATCAATTAATTAGTTAGTTGGCTCGCTCGCAAGTATTATTATTATTAATATTATTATTAAATATATATTTATATTTAACGTTTAACTATACAACAAAATTAGTAAAAAAAAAAAAACAAAAAAAAAACATTTAAATTTAAAATTTGTATATAATATATGGAAGATATATGTATATATAGAAAAATGTTTGTATATAAAAATGTATAGCAGCAAAAATAAAGTGAAAAAAAAATGAAAAAGAAGAAGACAAATTTAGCTGAAAAAAAGCTATTTTTGTGTGGGCCTTTTATATTTATTTGCCGCTAGTCAAATGAAACTAAAAGCCAGAGGAGAGTGAGAGGGGGGGGGGGAAGGGGGAGTGAAAGAGAGCGAGAGAGAGAGAGAGAGAGCGAGAGAGGAAAAGTAAGTGAAAGACAGAGATAGACATATAGTGTTCACTTGCGCTGGCGCAGCTCAATGATGGTGGCGCCAGAGCCGCGACGCAGCTGCTGCTGAGCCGCATGCATATGATGTGGGTGTGCGTGTACGTGTGTGTGTGCATGTGCATGTGTGTGCGTGTGCTGCTGCTGCTGCTGCTGCTGCTCGTCGGCATAGAGCTGCCGCTTGTGCTCATCGCTGCTGCGTCGCACAATGCTCGCCGTGTCCTTGTTCAGCTCGACGGTGGGCGGCGAGCGGGAGTCGAGGGAGTACTTCGGCTGCAAAGGATATTTGTGGCGCGTTGCGGCATAGTCGGCCTCGTCGCCGTGCAGCACGCGGTACAGATCGGGCGCCTGCTGGTGCAGATTGCGCAGATAGAGCTGCTTCTTGTTGTTGTTGTCCTCGATGGCATAGAGATCGTCCTCGTTGCTGGTCGCGATCTTGGTCAGATCCTTTTGGCTGCGACTTATTAGATTCACAATCGATGGACTCTTCAGGCCGCTCTTCAGTGAATTGTCCTTGGCCTGGTAGAGATGCGGATTCGATTTGTAGGCCTGCAGTTGCGACTCCTGTTTGCTGTTGTTGTTGCCGTTGCCGTTGCTGCTGTTGTTGTTGTTGTTGTTGTTGTAGTAGTTGTTGCGTGTCAACTTCTCAATGTAAATGGGACTAGGATCATTGCTGCCATTCATGCCGTGCACATTGAAGCTCTTGCTGCGATTCAACACCTTGGCATAGGTGCGCGCCGGCTTCGCGGGCCCCTGCTCCAAGGCGGGGCCAAGCTGACGCGGCGCCAATTGCTGCTGCTGCTGCTGCTGCTGCGGAGTTGCTGCTGCTGCCGCTGCTGTCGTCATGTACTGCGGCTTCTTCTCCAGCGTCTGATTGTAGCGCGGCTGTGGCCGATATGCGTTGACCGGCTCGTGCAGCTTGCGCGGCAGCGTCTGGGCGTTCCTAAAGTCGGGCTGCATTTGCAGCAGATTGGGCGTGGAGCCACTGAAGCGCTGTCCATGCTTCTGGTAGCGACCCAGCGTTGTGGTTGTTGTTGCTGCGCCTGCGCCTCCTGCTCCTGCTGCTCCTGCTCCTGCTCGGCTGTCATAGTAGTCGTCCTCCGGATACCTGGGTTGCCGTGCGGCGGCACGTCCGTGCGCATGCCGCTCGTAGATGTTCTCCTTGCCGTAGAGCGTGCTCGAATAGGGATCCTCGCCCAGATAGTAGCGCTGGCGCGGACTCACCGACTGCGTCTCGGCGGACTCGGCACGCTTGAAGCTCGCTGCCTGGCGCAGCGAACTCTCCGACTCGTTGCTGCTGTGCCGCAGCTGCCCATTGTGGTTACCGTTGCCGTTGCCGTTGCTGTTGTTGATGTTGTTGTTGCTGTTGCTGTTGTTGCCGCCAATATGCCCGTCAATCACATTGTACTGCTGGTACGTGGTCAGCTGCTGGGCGGCCGCCTGATTGGGATTCGGTGACTGCTCGCGCGATTTGCTCGCGGCGCTCTTCATGCGAAACTTGCGCTCCGCGCTCGCCGAACGAATCTTGCTGACCAGCTTGCGCAGCGAGTTCCCAATGACCTGGCCCATCTTGCTGGGCTTGCTGGTGCCACCGCCGGCGCTGGACAGATTTGAGGTGGACACGGAGCTGTGGCCATTGATGCCCGTCGGATAGCTGGAGGAGCTGGGCGCAAAGCGTGTGCGCTGCTGCTGCTTGCGGTTCAGCGTCATTGTGCTGGAGACCGGCGGCTCCATTGGCACACTGGCTGCCATCTGCCTGGGCCGGCCGATCATGTAGTCCACCTGGGGCGACGAGCTGCGACTGCGGCTGCGACTGCGCGGCGGCGGCGAGTAGTCGGGCGGCGGCTCCAACTGCGTTTGGGCATTCGCTGAGAGCAGCTTGTGGTTGTTGTTGTTGTTGTTGTTGTTCTGGCTTCTGTTGCTGTTGCTGATGTTGCTGTTGCTGTTGATGCTGTTGCTGATGCTGATGCTGTTGATGCTGCTGGCAGCATGGCCATGCTCCACGATCTTCTTCTCGATGGCACGTCGTCGCTGCGGCACTGTGGGCCGCCCCAGATTGCTGCTGCTGCTGCTCATGGCAAACTCCAGCTGGGTGCTGCCGCCCTTGCCACGCCCATTCACTGGCAGCTGACTAACCGGATTGCTGCTGCTGCGCCCATGGCCATGCAGTTGCCCATACGCTGGCCGCTTCAGCGTGGGCTCCTCGTTGCGCACAACGCCAATGCCCGGTGACACGCCCATGCCCACGCCCACGCCCACAGCAACTGGTGGCGCTGCAGGGCGCATGGGTCCCGGTCCGGGTATGGCATCCAGATCGTCGAGCGCATCCCGCGATCCGCGCGCCGATCTGGCCAGAAACTGCGAGGACAAACTCTGGCGCTTCTGCTGCAAGATGTCCTCGCGGCTCACGTAGCTATCGCTGCCCGGAGGCAGCACGTCGGGCGCCACCTGCAGCTGCTTGCGGCGTATCGTCTCCTGCAGATCCTCGCGAAAGGCCTGCGTCGAGAAGTGATTCAGCGTGGGCGCCTCCTTCCGCTCCGACCAGTTCGAGATGCCCTGATAGTATTTACCACGTCCAGCGTCCTTCACATACTTGCGCTCCAGTGTGCTGCGATCGCGCTCTCGCTCTCGCTCCCGTTCGCGCTCTCTTTCGCGCTCACGCTCCCTTTCCCTTTCCCTTTCTCTGTCTCTGTCTCTGTCTACAGTTCGCGGCAGCGTTTGATTGCTGCTAACGGCAACTGCTGCTGCTGCTGCTGCTCCTCCTGCTGCTGTTGGCTGCTGGCTCTGCGATTTGATGGTCACGTTGAAGTAACTCTTCTTGGTGGGCTCCACATCCAGCTCGTTGGCCTCGTCGTCGCGTGAGTCATTCGAGGCCGTCGACTCGCTGCCAAAGTGTGACTCGAGCCATTTCATGGTCTCGCCCTTGCGCGTCTCCTCCTCGCGATCGAAGTCGAGGGGTCGCTTGGTCAGCGCATCTTTGCGATCTGCGAGCAGGGCGACCTCTGCAAGAAAGCGAGAGAAAGAGAGAGAGAGAGAGAGAGAGAGAGAGAGTTTGGTTCTGTTCACAGGGTATCTGGGCTGGCTGGCACTCACCTTTCTGCTGCTGCTGCTGCTGTGTGCGGCGCAGCTTGCGCATGCGATCCGAGAGGCTGTCCCAGTCGCCCGGCCGCTCCAGCGAGCCATCCTTTTCCATTTGCGTTGTCTCCGCCGCGTAGCGCATCTCGGTGGCCACCAGTTTGCCGTCGGCTATCAGATCCACATGCTGTTCGTCCCGCTGCTTGAAGAATCGCTGATTCGCCGCCGTCGTGGTCAGCTGCTCATTGCCCAGCAGCTGGCCCGTTAGCTGATCGGGTTCCTCGTCGCCGTCGAGTATTAGCTCGTGCTGGGTGGTGCGCTTACTTTCGGTCACCAGTGTGCCGTCCTCCTGGGCCAGGCAACGCTTCTGCGTGTCCTCCGAATCGATGGTCTTGCGCGATCGGCTCGTATTCGCCACCAGCTGCGGCCCGAGCGCCACCAGCTGCTTCTGACTCTCTGGCGAGCAGAGCACCGCCTCTAGATCCTCGACACCGTCACGAACGGCCTTCACGTAGGCCTGCAAGAAATCGAAGCAAGCATTATTAGAAATTCTGGCTGAATCAATTACATATCAATTGAGGATCTCTAGCTCAGGTAAAGTTTCGGTAGAGATCTAATGAGATCGGGTGAAGATCAGATGAAGATCGAGTTAGGATCAAATGAAGATCAGTTGAAGGCCAGATGAAAATCAGATAAACATCGAGGGATCAAGTAAAGATCTCAGGAAGATCAATTGAAAATGAGTCAAAGATCAAGTGAAGAGCTGAAGAATGATCGGGTGAAGGTCAGATGAAGATTAAATAAGGATAGGATAAAGATCAAGAGACCAGCTGAAGATGAAGTCAAGATCAAATGTAGATGAGATGAAGATCAAGAGATGAAGGTCAGATCAAGATCTGATGAAGACAATATGAAGACCGAGTGAAGTTCAAGTAAAGATCAAATGAAGATCAGATAAAGATCAGATGAAGGCAAGATGGAGATCGAGTAAAGATCAGATAAAGGTCAGATGAAGGCAAGAAGAAGATCCAGTGAAGATCGGGTAAAGATCAGATGAAGATCGAGTGAAGAGAAGATGAAGATCAGTTGGCGATCAGATATGGGTTACTTGAGGATCAGATAAAGATCGGATGAAAACAGATGAGGACCAGATGTCTTCATCGAATGAAAAAATGAAAAAGTGAATATTAATTGAAATGAATATTCATTGAAAACGAAATAAGGATTATATAAAAATTAACATTCATTTTCATTCTGATTTAACATATATGAGATCATTTTGGTATCTTTATGAAAATTCACTAAATGAATATCACAATAAAATCAATTGAATAACAAATGAATCAAATTTAAAAACAATTTATATTATATCATGAAAAGATCAGCTAAGATAAGAAATACTTAAGCTACCAATTAATGTTGGTATTCGATGAAGATCAAAAAGAGAGCCAAATAAAACCAAATATTAATCAATGCAATAAAAACGAACAATAAATAGATTCCGCCCAAAATTAGATAGACATCGCGAACAAAAGGATGAATCGGAATTATATGATATGCTCCAAAGCAGATTGTCAAATGAAATGCACACTTAAGTGAGCTATTGATCATGTTCGTGTCAAAACGAGTTTGACAGCATTTATAAACTCATGTGATGATCATGTTTATAGAGATTTAAATCAGGCGAACAAGTGAAAATCAATTGATGATACCAGCGGATCAGTTTACATATTAATAGATATGGCAAGATATCAGCTGAAAGCTAAATGAAGATCATTTACCAAACAGAGCAACATTAGATGAAAATAGAAATACAAGTGAATAGATATCAGTATGCATATCAGTTAAATTGAAGTTTTTGTATTAAAATGAGAAAGAAAATTTCTTATGATCGATAAGTAAGATCATATATTGAACTTTGACAGATCCAAATCAGTTAAACATCCTTTCTTCACATATGAACAAGATCTATAAACAAGAAGACGATCTCCTATTAAAGATCTTTAAATAAAAGAATCTATAAATTCGAAAGCAATATATCTAATTACAGTTAAGATCATATAAATATAACTTTGACAGATCATGATCAATTGAAGACTTACTCTCTACGTTAAGCTGAAGGATAAAAGGACACTTTCATGATTCTCACTTTTAATGAACTAGATCTTTGAAGATCTTGAAAATATTTAAGAAAAGGTCAACAGCTAAGATCACATAGATCGTTTAAAGATCTGAAATTGTTAGCAGAGCAAATCACGATCTCTTTATTGGCAATAAATATAGAACACTTGAGAATGTCTCAAGAGATATCTAACTGATCTTTGGCTAAAAAAATCGCATTTAAAAAGTAGAAATCAGAGCACACACAGTTTCTATACATATTGAGATCAGTTTGAATAACAATTAAGGTTAATATACGACCCCGAAAAGCAGAAATTGAAATTTACATAGGTAAAACGACTTTCTCACAGTTTTAGCTAAATTTGATGTCGATTGAGCAGGAAGTTGAGAAATGAGCTTTGCGATCTACAAACAAAAATCCGGATTCATAACGTGAAAATTATCAAATGGAACAAAAGCCGGAGACAGACAGACAGACGGACGAAACAATGGATTCACACAAATTTCTATCATTAAATTGTTCTGTCTGTGTATATATATGTGTGTGTGTGTGTGCGTTGAATGTTGATCAGGTTGCATCATCGACATGGTCGATGCGTCGAATGCTTCTTGCTTTAAAGTCGATGCAATTGCCACACACACACACACGCACACATAAATATATATATATATATATATATATGTATATAGATATGCATATAGTGTAACTTAGAGAACGGCTTGGCTTGGTATTCAGAGCAAGACATAAACCACAGTGCACCACACTGCACCACACTGCACCACAATTTACTTCGTTTCGTTTCGCTTTTCGCAAGTGGGCGGCACACCATTCAATTTACAAAGCCAACTTTTGCAAAATGGCAAATAACGGTACAGAATGCGACACCTGAACTGAAGACGCATATGAAGAAGAAGAGGAAGAAGAAGAAGTAGCTGAAGAAGATAAAGAAGAAGCACCAGCAGCAGCAGCAGCAATAGCATTGCCTCAAGGTCAGCTCGTGGTTGGCTTTGTCCCTGTTGTTGATGACAAGCAAAATGCACGCATCGCTGACTAGAGAAAGACAGAGAGAGTGAGAGAGATAGGGAGAGTGTGGAAGTGAGAGGGAGAGACTCTTTAGCTTCACTGAGCAACCACTTGACCACTTGATGGAACATTCAGTTATACATAACATGGTGTTGCTGTTGTTGTTGTCGCTGTTGGCGACCTTGTTTAACGGTAACGCGCGTAGAAAGTGTTTTTTTGTTTTTGTTGTTGTTTGGTGCTTTTTTTCGACTTTAGCTTCAAGCTGCAAAACTTGACAGTCAGCTACAGCCACCACAATAACATGAAATTCATCTTCTCCCCTGCCAGCTCCTACCGCTTACCCCCCTCGGCCCCCCGCACATATCGCTTAAGCCCCCCTTGGTACTAGTCTGCAGCCGCCGGCGGCGCTGAGTTCGACTGCTCATTGAACGATCGATGGACACGAATTCATTAAAGCACAAAAAAACAACAAGACAACAACAGCAACAACAACAACAACAACATTGATAAAAAGTAAAAGCGTTTAAATACCCTACACTACACAAATACTGAGCTTCATTTCATTTCATTTACCTATCTCAGCCATTTATCTCTTAATGGAGAACGAACTCCTAATGCGAACAAGCCAACCAGCATAACCAAATTTGGTAGCTCGAGCTCCAAGAGCTGTCGAGTTAGCTGGCTTCACAAATGGGGATGAGCAGTTGATTGTTTCAAAATATGTGCAAAAACTTTTGAAATCTTGGACATTTTTTATAGCAATTTTTAAAGTTACATTTACTTTATTTCACCTTACAAGCATGATGGTCGTCGTGAATACTTTCGTTTTACTTTAATTGCACATAGATGGTATGCCTAAGATATATACCAAATATAGTAGCTCTAGCTCTGATAGTTTACGAGTTACTTGGGTTTGTTTTATATTTGCACTAGAATAGAGCTATCAAAAACAAGACTTTAAGCAATTTAAGTAAGCTCTTATAGAGCAGAAGTTGTTCATATATATAAGCTTTGTATTTTTGATATTTTTAGTAGGATTCACTAAGACTTCTTTTACTCTATTTTAATTATTCGATAAGGAGTGCGTACTGCCCTTAAGACTTTCGAATTATTTCTCATGTATATGAAATACGTAAGCTACATAAAAAATGTTGTGGCTCTAGCGCTTATAGTTCCTGAGTTCCTTGGGATCATATAAGGGCGTAGACAATATAAAATCCTTTTTCTTAATTTTTTTTACACAATAATTGAATAGAAGATGTAGCCACATACCAAGATCTCTTTACTCTAGCGCTTAGAGTTCCCGAGTTACTTGGGATCATATAAGAGCGAAGATGACATACAATTCTTTTTCTTAATTTTTTTACACACTGAGATGTAGATGATAAGCATAGGTACCATACCAAAATCTCTTTACTCTAGCGCTTAGAGTTCCCGAGTTACTTGGGATATTTTTATAAACAAAGTTATGAAGGGAAGTATATTTACAAATTAACAATTTTTTATACATATATATATGTTATAATTATTATTAGACTCGAATTGTTATACATTTCCATGCAGTTCAAGGCCCTATTAAGTCAACTGATTTTCGTTTATAGGGTATACGCGAAACTAGAGATCGTAAGCTGGATTAGTGGGCAGGCGGAGCAGAGGCGGAATTTCGGATTCGGAGGCTGTTTTGGCTGAGCTTTATACAAATTTTTAGCTGGTTTCTTGATGTTTTTTAATGGCGCCAATGAAGATCATGATAAATGCTTATGGCTAAGATAAAATCGTGATGACGCTGCCAATGACGCAGAAGTGCGAGACAGAGGGAGTTGGAGGCTACCAGCTGGAGGCTAGGGGCCAGGGGCCCGGGGCTAGGGGCTGGGGGCTGTAAGCTGAGGGCCAGCGGACATTGTCAAGAGTTTTGTCATTGGACAAAAATGCGAAAAACCGTTTAGTTGTTGTTGTTGTTGTCTTTTTTGGCCAGCAGCTAATGTTAAGAGTGGAGCACAAAGTGGAGTTCAAATTGAGCGCACACACATGCATGCATACGTGTGTGTGTGTGTGTGTAGTGTGAGGTATAATTTCAATTCGAGAAACGCTTTGGCCCGCTTGCGAGTTATTCAAATGAATTGTGGTTGCTGTGGCATGCCAAGTGGCTTAAAGTAAAACAAAAAAAAAGAAGGCAAAATACAATAAAAAAAAAAGAAAAAGAGAAATGAGCCAAGCGGCTGATTTGTGCAAAAGTCTTTTGGCCAGGCTAACAGCAGCGACTCCCAACTTCGATTTCGACTTCGACTTCGACTCCGTCTCGATTCGCGAGACCAGTTTGCCTTGGCTGGTTGTTCAACCTCCAGAGCCTAGACGCTGGGCCATGTTGTTATTGTTGTTGTATGATTATTATTATTGTAATTCAGTTAACGTTTCAAGCCAAACAGTTGACAGCGCTAACCACAAAACGCCAACGCAGCTGCAATCGCCGCTTGACCACTTCACAGCCCAACCAACCAACCAACAACAACAGCAACAACAACAACAAACAACACACATCCAGCTAAAGTTTTCGGGGCAGAGATTGGCATACGCTGATTAGAGTGCGAGCGGCCCAGCGAAAAGTCGATGTGGGCACATGGGCGCAAGCAAGCAACAACAACAACAACAACAACAAGAAAACAAGTTTACACAGGCAACAAGTACAACACACATACACACACACACACACGCACATAGCTGCAGCTGCCAACAAGCAACAACAATAAATTCAAACTAAAAATTCAAATTTGAAATTCCAACAAATATTTTTATAGACAAAACACAACTATCTATTTATATACACACATGTATATGTGTATGTGTATGTGTGTGTCCGCGCGTCTGTGTATTGGTATGTAGTTAGGTTCATGGACCTGCTGCAGACACGCCTAGAATCCAAACGAAGCCAAGCCAAGCCATGCCAAGCCAAGGCAAGTCAAGTCAAAGCAGGAGCAGCCGCCGTCTATTGATTAAACTGGGCTCCAGAACAGGTCTTCAGTATACATGTCTGTGTCTGTGTGTGCCTGTGTGTGTGTGTGTGTATGCCTCATACAAAATCATCTGCTGTGGTACACAACCTTTTGGCTGCCTGGGTAATTGCCAACTACCGGTTTAAAGACATGCTCCTAAGTCCAACTCTTACAGTCAGGCGGCGGCTGCTGAGGCACTGAGAAAGAGAGACAGCTAGAGAGAGGGCTAGGAAGAGAGATGGAGAGAGAGACGGAGAGGGGGCTGCTTCTAAGATCTTCGCACAATTATTGGGTAGCCGTACAAGCGTTATTAAATGGAGTTAGAAGCTGTTAAAGCCGCAATATGTATGTATAACGACTGCCAGCCAAGTTCGTTGTCTAAGTCTTTCGTTTTGAATTTTTCCTCAAGCCATTTATAAAAATATGCTTTTTTAACTAAGTCACGTAGATTGAATTAGAAGTTGAAAGCTGTTGCCCTACACACACACACACACACACACACATATATATATAGCGAGGCAATTGAAGTTTTATAATCAAGTTTGTTGCTCAAGTCTTTCATTTGCAGCACGCGATTATTAGAACTAATCGATATAGCCTTTGTATATACAATACAGAGCTGCAGTCAAGCAAGCAAGTTCGTTGCCTAAGTCATTCGTTACATCCTTGCAAAACGATGGCAGTTAATCGAGTTCGTTGCCTAAGTCTTTTGTTTATGACAAGCACTTAATTTCAACTTCCCCAGCTTCATCAGCTCACATACTTCACACAGCAATTTAGAGCTCCACAACAAGTTTGTTGTCTAAGTCTTTTGTTACCTGAAGCTGATCTTGTTGAAGGCATATTCTGAATGTAGTCGGAACATATACTAAATGCTAAACAACAATCGCTATGCATAAACAGCAGCTCTGAGCTTAAGTTCGTTGTCTAAGTCTTTCGTTTAGTTCAACTTTTTTGCCCATTTTTGGTAGCATTGAACATTCAAATGAAGCGGCAGGAGCTGCTAACTAAGCACAGCCAGACACACCACCAGACACACACACATACACATATACATATAGAGAGGTAGATATGTATACATATCTATGTAGCTATAAGAACACCTTAGTCCAGTTCGTTGTCTAAGTCTTTCGCTTGCAACGCCCCATGAAATCGATTACATAGCACATTCAAATGTGTGGTCAAGAACTGGAAGCAGCTCGTTGTCACGCACACGCATGGACGTGCACGATCATGTCGGCGCGGGCAGCCCACGGACAAGTTTGTCGCCTAAGTCTTCTGTTTTGCACTCTTTTTGCTTCCTTACTTTTCGCAATGGATATGAAAGAACTTTTCAGTTGAGCTGCACAGGAGCTCACACACACGCATACAAAGACTCCATGCGTGTGTGTGTTTGTGTGTGTGAGTGGATTTGCATGCAGGCGCAGCTATATAAATAGACTGTAATCAAGTTTGTTGCCTAAGTCTTTGGTTAGTTTAGTGAACTCGATTACATAGAACTTTCAAATGCAGTTGCAATGGCTGTTACCGCACACAAGCGCACACACAGACACACGCACACAGCTGGCTGCAATCAAGTTTGTTGCCTAAGTCTTTCGTTTTTTTTGCACTTTTTTATGGATTTATTTAAATTTGTTTCGGGTTTTTTTGTTTTTTTTGCTTGTTTGTTAACTCATGAAATGTTTCACATAATATTCACAATATTCATAACATACACCTATTCGCACCTGGGTTAATTAAGCTGCCGTTGGCCAAGCGTTTAGCGCCCCACGCACAGAAAAAACACACAACCGCAGTTTATCTTCTCTTCGCTCGTCGCTCTCTTCTCTTGGAATTTTTGGGCTGCTTCTCTTGTTTATATTCGGTTTTGCTTTAGTCTTTCGTTAATAACGAGACCTAAGACTATTATTATAATTTATTTTTTTTTTTTGTTTCTGTTTTTTTTTTTTTAGACTAAGCGGGGCGTGAGTATCAACAAAATCACAGGCGGGCGTGCGTAGGAAAACAAAATTACACCAAATACAACAACAAAAAACAACAACAAAAATTATGAAAAAAAAAACACAGCCACAAAGGGTTGAGCAGGCGAGTGTCAGCGAGTGAGTGAGAGAGAGAGAGAGAGAATGCGAGCGAGAGACCGTTTCAGACTAAAAGATAAACTAAACAAAACTTAAGATCAAGATCTTAGACGAAATTATAATCGCGCGAGTGATCGAGTTGTTGTCTGCTCTCGGCGCTCGCTCAGCGGCGACTGAAGACAGCCTCAGATGCAGCGCGCTCGGCTCGTTGCGGCAGCTAACAGCAGCAGCAACAGCAACAGCAACAACAACAGCAACAACAACAGCAGCAACTCTTTTTAACTTTCGAATGAGCTTTAAAGCGGCAGCAACAAGCAACAGCAACAACAGCAACTGGTTGCCGCTGCCCATTGGCAGTTGCTGCCTTTGCCTATACCCTGCATGCATTTGCAGCACCAGCGAACGGGCGTGCACGACTAGCGAATACCTTAAGAGAAGAGCTGAGTTCGATTTTTAAATTCGTTTTGATCGTTAGTTCTTAACAAAATGATCATATATACATATGTATTGCATACCTGTAATGTGTTTTCAACAATATTCATTAATTTATATTCATATTTACTCATTCATACTCATTCATTAATATTCATAAATTCATTTTCATATTTATTCATTCATTAATTCATATTTACATTTCTTCATTCATAATCATTCATTCATTTTCATTCAAAATCTTTCATTCATTTTCATTTTAATCATTCATTCATATGAATTTATTCACATTGATTATTTTATAATTTCATTTAATCATTCATTCACTAATATTCATTCATTCATATTCATATTTATTCATTCATAAACATCCATTCATATGCATTCATTCGTATTCATTATTTCATACTTTCATTTAATCATCCATAGTCATTCATTCATTCATATTCATATTTATTCATGCATAATCATTCATTCACTCATGTGCAAAATCAATATTTGTGCATATTTGTGCATTCATCTTCATTCATACTTTATATTTGTATTTGCTTTATAGAAAATAAAATATAAAAATTTTATCGATCAGAAATAGGCATGATTTATCGAACAAAAAAATATTTTATGTATATATATATATATATAGAACATTTATGGCATAGCCTTTGTAACTATAGAAGGTCGTTGCATTAATATGGAAATACAGACAACAGACAGGAAAGAGGAACGAACAGACAAAGAAACATGCCTATAGCGACTCAGCTTGTCAAGCTAATGATATATAAATATTCTATATGAATATATGTGTATCAAAGCTGGCAAATACTCGAAATAATATCTAGAAACTTGATTCATATATGTAGGACTGCCTATAGGAGGCAAAGGCCGGTATCAGCAACGAATGCTTAATTCATAAGTACGTATATCTGTATGCCGCATTCCATATACCTCATTACAAGGCCTTATATCATATCATTCGCAGTTTTATTTTATTTGAAAATTGTATGTAGATTTTTCAACAAATTCTCTTTCGTTATCGATTTTTCCTATTTATTTATTGATTTCATATCTATGGCTAATCACTATATGGTATTTACCGTCTTTTTATCTTTTTTATGGTTTTCCATTCATCGTTCTCTCGCTCTTCCATTATCTTATCTTTCATTCTTTCTTCTATCTATCTATCTATCTTCTATCTTCTCCATCCTATCGCTTGCTCGCTATTTGTCATCACCCTTTCCCTTACACACGCCATTCGCTCTCTTCTCGCGTTCCTATTGAATTGCTATCCGCTCAGATCACTTCACGCTCCACTACAGGGTATGACGCTGTCGCGCCACATCCACAAAGTGGACTGTCTACTTGTTTCTTTAGCTTTTGCTTTTTTTCACGCCAAATTGATTTTCAGTTATTTTGCATGCCAATTTAACTGTTGCGTCTCGGATTACCACAGCGCCGAGTGCTGCTGCTGCGGCTGCTGCTGCTGCAGCGTGGCATTTTCAGAATTGTTGTTGCTTACCTCGTCTGTGATGTCGCCCAGGTGCCTGACATCCTCCGTCTCCAGGTAGTCCTTGATCTCCTCGTGCGATATGACCCGTTTGTCGTCCACTTGGCGCACCAAGCCGTCGCTGGGACGCGGCACCATGCGCTTGACCAACTTGCCGCCATCGATGCCGAACGCCTCCTGCAGCTGGGCAAGCTGTGTCTCGTTGGCAGCGCCCGCTTGCAGCGCTGCTGCATCGATCAGCTGGGCATCGCCATCCAAATCATCGGGCAGCCCCAAGTCACGTTTCTGCAAATGCCAAAGAATGATAAACGTAAGAGATGGAGGGGGAGAGGCAGGGGGCAGAGTTGGGCTATTTACCTCCGAGGTCTCCGTTTCCTGCTTGTCCGTATCCTCGGTTGTATTTGTGGAGACTATTGGACCCGAGTCCTCAATCACTTTGCCATCCTGCAGCTTCACCTGTCGCTTCACACGCGTCTCGATCTGTCTAGTTGTCGTCAGCTCCGTCTTTCGCTTCGTTATCCATTCCTCTGCAAGAAGAAGAGCAAAAGACAAATCTAAGTTTCTCTGGCATACTTTAAGGCAATTGCGTTAAAAAGCTTTCGCTTGCTTGAAACCCGCTTAAAGTCCATGCTGAAAAGCAGACTTCAAAAAAGCTTTAGCTGCGCTGAGCTGATCTAAGCTAAGCTGAACTTTGCTTAGACACGAGCTTTTGCAGCTATCTCTTTCTCTCTCTTAAGCTTAAGCAATATAAAATTCTTTTATGGAGCTTATCATGAATTATAGAACTTATTTCTATCCTTTCTCTTCTATCTCTATCTTTTTCTCTCCCTCTTTTCCCCGTTCTATCTTTTTTTCTTATATAGACATATATACATATAAACATATAGACATATAGACATATAGACATATAGACATATAGACATATAGACATATAGACATATAGACATATAGACATATAGACATATAGACATATAGACATATAGACATATAGACATATAGACATATAGACATATAGACATATAGACATATAGACATATAGACATATAGACATATAGACAAATAGACATCTAGACATATAGACACATAGTCGTATAGTCATATGGACATATAGACATATAGCAGATATCTAAGAGTAACATATTGTACAATATGTACGGTACGAATTTAAATCATGACTTAACTTTGACTTTGACAGTATCAACTATTGAGCAAACCAAATTTGATAACTATAGCTTCAACAGTTCCCAAGCTACTTGGAATATATATGAGCTGAGGCAATAAAAAAAACAAAAAATACTTTTCCAAAAGATTGTAGACGCTTAAAAAGTCGCTAATGTTTGTGCATCTAAATAAATGCAGAAAGTTTTTGATCTTTGCTATTTAAAAAAAAATTAATAAATCTTTTATAATCATATTTAACCTTTACAGCATTAGCCTCATACTCCTTTGAAGATTTTCGATTTATTTTCAATGTATATGATGTACCTAAGTCACATACCAAGTTTGTTAGCTCTAGTGCTTATAGAGCCCAAGTTATTTGAGGTTATTGATGGGATTTGACGAGATATAAACATCTTTTAAACATGTTAAAGCAGAGCATAATAAATGTATATTGAAAATTTTTGATTCTATATACTCGAATAGAAAATTCCTCTATATAACTTTTATATAATTTTTCATTAAGGCTCTAGACATAATATAATATAAGATAATATATATACATATACAATATTTCTACAGGATATTTATAGATAAATTCAAATCTTATTCATATGGATGGATTTTCGCATGAAATGTTCTTGAATAAATGAACTAAATCAGAAGAGCTGAACATTTGAACTGATTATACATATGTAAATCTATATCTATATATGAATATACGAGCAGACCTAGTTTTACAGCTTACATAGAGCTCCAATTTGTTACACGCACAACAATATTACGAATGGACATTCATATCTTAAGTGTTGCCTATGCTAATAAATTATGGAATTAAGATAGCTTTATGAGCGAACTAGTTCACAATGAGCTGGCATATATATACACATGTGTATGTGTGCGTGTGTGTGTGTGTGTGTGTGTGCAACATGTTGCCACTTGCCATGTGGCAGCTCTCTGATTGCAACACCTAGCCGAAAACATTTTTTTCTTCTTTTTGCGACTTTTGCATATTTGCATATGCGAAGATTAAATGCTAACAATGAAGAAGAGGCAGCCAATGAGAGAAAGAGAGGGAGAAGCAACTGCAGCAGCTAACAAATAAAAGAAGTAAACATTAAAAAAATATATAGCGAAGCGCTTGAGCGATTCGCTGAGTGGCTGCCGCATTTGGTTTGCTTAGCTGGTCGCCCAATTACGTAACCCAAGTCCAACTTGGACTAGACTAACTGTACCATGAGTGTGTCTATCCATATGCATGTATCTATGTGTGTGTGTGTGTGTGTGTGTGTGTGGCAACCTGTGCTAGAGCTAGAGAGAGAAAAAAATGCTTTGAGCACGGACATCCGACGATGTCTGCGTCCAACTTGGATTCGCTGCACATTTTTTACTGAATGAAAAACAAGAAGCAAAAAAAAAAAATAACAACAACAACACGAAAACAACAACAGCAGAGTTGTTTATTTCTTTGGCATGCCCTGAGACTGAAAGGTATCACGACTTGTATGTGATCTATGCGGATCTCATTAACATATCCAAGGAGGTAGAGTAAGATGGAGGAATGAAGAGAGAGAGAGGAAGAGAGAGAGAAAGAGAGAGAGAGAGAGTGAGAAAAAAAGGAAGGATAAGAAGGAGGAATGGAGAGAGAGAGAGAGAGAAAGAGAGAGAGGGAGTGAGAAAAGATGAGAGGTTGAGAGAGGCAGACGGAGAGGAAATGAGCTAGAGGAAGGAAATAATGTAAGAGAGAAGAAGAGAGCCTTTTGCTCCATAGAGTGTATTTCTCATTCTCTTACCTTATTTCCTTCCTATCTGTCTCTCTCTCACTCTCCATATAACTCTCTCTCTCTCACTCACCCTTTCGATTTCTAGCTCTATCGTTGTTGTGGTCTCTCTGCACTGTTTCTGTATTTCACTGTTTCCCCCAACCCTTTATGCCGTTCGCCTCACTCTGTCCCTTTCACTCTTTCCTACTCTCTTTATCTCCCTCTCTACTATCTTGCCTTCAATATTTTTACCTTTTCTCTATTTTCTCTATTTACAAATCTCTCCCTTTTTCTGCTCCTTATTTTCTCCCGCTTTTTCTCTCTGTAAATCTCCACCTCTTTCTCAATCTCTCTCTATCTGCCTCCATCGTCAGCTGCCCATATTAAGGTAAAAACCTTTCCCTATTACTCTCTTTCCCTACATCTATCATTCTCTCTACCTTCTCTCTCTATATATATATATATATATTCTCTCTCTCTCTATTTTCTCTCTTTCTTTGTCTACCTATACCTATTAGTATCTATCTCTATCACTATCTCTTTCTATGTCTATATCTTTCTTTCCCTTTAATCCGCTTTATGTTTATCTGTCTGTATCTCTGTCTTTCTTTATCTATCAGTGTCACACACACACACTCTTTCTCTCTCTCTCTCACTTTCTCTCTCTCACACACATATATTTCTTGTTCTTTCTCTTTTTTTCCCTCTCTGCCTCTCTCTCACTCACATATCTTTCCTTTTCTTTCCCTCTCTCATTCGCATACCTTTAGTTTTCTCTCTCTTTCTCTATATATTTCTCTTTATCTATGTCTGTTTGGATTTCTCACCTTTTCTCGTTCTCTCTCTCTGTATCTCTCTCTGTCTCTCTCTCTGTATCTCTCTCGCTCTCTGTCTCTCTCTCTGTCTCTCTCTCTCTCTCTCTCTCTCTCTCTCTCTCTCTCTCTCTCTCTCTCTCTCGCCTTCTTTCTCTGTCTTAAGCATAGAGTATTTCCCATTCGTCTACTATCAATCAATTATTCCTTCTTGTTTTCTTATTGTCCGACACTTAAGTTGCTGCGAGTTGCTGCCGCTGCCGCTGCTGCTGCTGCTGCTTATGCTGACTGCTGAGCGCTGCCTGGTGATGCTGGCTGCAGCAGCAGCAGCAGCAGCAGCAATCGCTGGACCATTAAAGGTCGCTTATATAATTTATCTGCAGTCCCAGCCAGAGTCGCAGTCGCAGTTGCAGTCGCAGTGGCCGAAACGAGATCTCGCTCCAAAGCTGAGGCTGAAATTGAAGTTTTGCATTTGCTGCCTCGGAGGAGGTTGGAGGCTGCCAATTCGGCCAACTTAAATTTGCAATTGGCCTTTTTTTTTTTGTTTTTGTTGCTGTTGTTGTTGTTGTTGTTGTTGTTGGTTGCAGTCTCGGTTTCGGTTTCAGTTTGATCGAAACTATTTAAATGATCCTCTGTAATAGTCAGACAGGCAATATCTCTCTGCCACCCCCCTCCCTCGTCCCACCGGCCCTCTAGCCTCTGCCGTCCCGCTCATCGAGCGTTTATCTTTATCATTTGTGCATATATCCGCATTGCATCAGCTGGGCGAGCTGCCAGACAGTCAGCCAAGCAATTCATAAATACCAACAGCAACAATAACAGCAACAACAACAACAACAACAACAATTAAACAAACAAACAGCACGAGACGCTTGGTGGGTGGTGCAGGTTGAGAGGCGCTGCTTGGGCAGGGATGGGGCAGAGGAGCTTTAATTTAATTTATGTTGTATACAAATCTCTGTGGGCGCATTACAAATGGGGTGTACGGAGTATACGGTGGCAGATCAGCCGTATGGAACTAGCCAAGAGGGGGCTGAATCGGTTAATCAGACAGTCCATCAGTCTGTCAGTTACCTGTCAATCAATCAGTTTATCAGATAGCTCGTCAGTCTGTCAATTAGTTGTCAATCAATTAGTTAGCTAGTTAGTTAGCTAGTCACATAATCAATCAATCTACCAAACATTGTCAATCAGTTAACGAATTACTCAATCAGACAAGCATTGTCAAAAAATTCTCAAAGACATCAAGCAGACAATCAGCCAGTCAATTAGTGAATCAGTCAGACATTGTCAATGTCATTGGCAATCAGTCAATCAATCAGTCAATCAATCAATCAATCAGTCAGTGATCACTTAGGCAGTGAAACATTCCCTTTCAATCTCTATCAATCAGTCAGTCTCAATATTAACCAAGCAATCAATCATTGAAATAGACACTAAAAATGATCTATCAATCATAAGACAGTTAAACAATGTCACTCTGTCCATTAATCAGTGAATCACTTATGCAGTGAAATATTCTTTATCAATCATTAGACAATATCAATTTCAATGTTGGTCGCTTAATCGCCAATCAATCACTTAATCAATAGATCAATCAGAAAGCAGCTCATCAAGCAGTCCGTCAATCTGTCAATATTCACATAGGTAATCAAACTCAAACTCAATCAACCGCTCTATCAATCATAGCGTACAGCTTAACAATTTTGGTATCAATCAGCTGCATCAGCTCGTCAATCAAACTTTTTGTTATGTACCACTCAATCTCTTTACAGAGTATTTCGACAGTCTAGCAACCAGTTCTCTAATGCATTTTAAACATGTTTCGATTTGTTCATTGCTTCTATCTCTCTTTCTCCCTCTCTCTTTCTCTCTCTCTCTCTTTCTCTCTTTCTCTCTTTCTCTCTCTCTCTCTCTCTCTCTCTATATGTCGTTTCGTTCATCGGCTACAATCGCAATTGCGCAGTTTCCTCCCGCATTCTCCTACAGCTACCCCCACCCCTCTTTTATGTGCTTTCCCTCCCTCGCTCCAACGATCGATGACATGTAATCGTTATTTATGCCAACGCTGCCACGCCCCATTTGGCTCTGCCGCCGTCCCCATTTACAGATTTCATTAGATACTGTTGCACATGCCACTCATTGAGCTAATTGTGGTATCAATTATGGCCCCGCTAAGTGGCTAAGCGCGCGACTCAGCCGCTGTCAACTGGCTTGGAGCTTTCCCAACCCCAACAGTAATGTTGACCTCTCTTTCCTCCTCGCTCCTCCCTGGCTTTTCCTATTCCCCTCCCCCTTGGCGAACGACCTCATTTTTCAACTTTGGCAAATATTTGTCATCAAAAGCGATTGAAAGATTTCTTTGTTGAGTAATACTCATGCTTGGAGATTTCTGTGTAGACTTATGATTTATGTAGACTTGTGTAGAGTGTAGAGATTTGTGTGTTGACTGTGCTTGCCATCTGAGTATAATTTTAGTTGTTGTTATTGTTAAGAAATGCGTTGTATGGTGTTGGATGTAGGAATGTCTACATATGTAGAGTTGCTTACAGTTTCGTTAAGTGAGAGCATGATGAGCTCTGTAAAGCTGTGTCGAGTCATATATGTAAACTTGGCTTGAAGTACTTATGTAGGCAAGTGTAGAGAATATATGTAGAATTGTCTTGAGATGTCCTGAGTAATGTAGACTTATGTATACCAATGTACAATATGGTATAGCAGTGTAAAGTTGTGTAGAATTATTTAAAACTCGTTTAAAGTATATATGTAGAGTTATGTGGAGTTGTGTATCGTCATATAAACTGTATGCAGATATGTGTAGAGTTCAATATGTGCATATGCATTGAATTGTGTTGAGTTATGTTGTACTGAATAATGTAGAGTTGTGTATAGCTATGTAGAATGAGGAATTGCTATCTAAGTAAATATAGATTTAATAAGACCTCTGTAAAGCTTTGTAGAGTTGTGTATAGGCATGTAAATTGTCTAGAAATAGTTAAAAAGACTTGTGTAGAGTCACATACAGCAATGTAGCATTGTGTAGAGTTGTGTAGAGTTACGTAGAATTATGATCTTTCTTATAGATCTAAGTATTTAGGCTAATGTATTCAAATTATATATGAGCTATGTAGAATTTTGCGCAGCTGTATACATTTTTGTAGAGTTTTATTAAGCTAGTTGAGAAGAGCTATTTACAGATATTATACATGTATATTGAGTCATGTAGAGCTGTGTGGATTCCTGCTATGTGTAGAGTTATGATGAACAATGTATATCTCTGTAGAGCTGTTAAGCTGGGTGGAGGATATAAAGCTAGCTATGGTTAGCTATGGCCAAGTGTTTGTAGAGTTGTGTAGAGCCATGTGTGTAGAGCTTGGCATATGCAAGTCAATGAATTGATTTGCTGTGCAGCGACCCAAGCAGCGACAACTTCTCTTTCCGATTTGCGGCGCAGCGCCAACTGTGTAGAGTTTTTTTGTTTTTTTTTTTTTTTTTTTTTTTTTTTTTGCTTTTGTGGCACAACAAGCTGTGAGCTGCACTTATTAAATTTCTGCATATATGCAAAGAGACCCCCCCAAGAGCTGCAGTTGCAGTTGTTGTTGTTGTTGTTGTTACTGTTGTTGATTTTTAATGATTCGCTAACGTGGGAAATTTTTGCAGCTTTGAAACATTTTCTTTTGCATTAGCATTTTGCCATTGTTGTTGCTGCTCCTGTTGTTGTTGCCGTTGTTTATTGTTGCTTGTAGCAGCTTGTTATTTCTAATTTTTACACTACGAGTTTTTCTATTTTTCTATCATTTTTTTTCCACAATATTACACGTTATCCGCCGTTGGCGCCTTTGTGCCACGTTAATCACATAATTAAATCAAACTTTCTATGATTTCCGCAACGAGCTGCCATAAGGGCGAGCGGAGGGGTGGGGCTGGGCGAGGGGATGGGGCGGGGTAACTAAGTGTTAGACAGGGATCCAATAAATTATGCACAGCGAAAGGGATCAATTCACATGACAGTCAAATAACGAGCGAGTGAGACAGGGAGAGACAGAGTGAGAGCGATAGAGCTGCATTTAAATGCAAAATATTCGGCTTCCGCTTGTGCTTCACTTCAAAGTGATCGACTAACTAATGCCCTGTACAGTACATTACATTATATACTGAATCGTTCATCGCGTCGTATACGTAATATTCGTGAATCACACAGATAGAGGCACAGCTTTAACAGAGACAATGGCTCAATGCCAATCCTCAAATCTCTCAATCAATGACGAATCATTAGCTATACGTACGACCTGGGGCTTTCGATGCGATCACTCAATTATCATATCGTAATTGTGATCCAAAACGATCAATGAGTAAGCATATATGCATATATATAAATATATTCATATAAGTTTATAAATAGAGGCGGTACGCCTGAACAAAAGAGTTTCGAGAGCACGGGCACCAATTTTAATTTATACCACGTATAACCTGCTTCCGGGATTCCTATATGGCATCCCTTGTATAATATCATTTGGTTCCATTTAATTTTCTTGTTAAAGCACCATCACTTACTATTTAGACTCTGTTTTCTATTAGATTCAGGATCGTTCAATCTAAGTGAGCTCCATCTTTGTCAAGTCAGCTACTAAGCAACTGTTTGCGCTAATCTTTAGTTTCATTTCCATCTTCTGTCATTCCCTAGCTCGTAATTCGTTCTTAATCCCATCTCAAGCTTTCTAGGCAAATTATCTATTAAGCTAACTAATAAGCCTTGCTAATCAAAATTGTAATCTTAGTAATCAAGATTGTATTGTCCTTACATGGTTTATTATTCTTCTTCACGTTTATCATTGTATATAGATCTCTCTCTATCTTTGTATATAGAATCTTTCCTCACTCTCTCTCTCTCTCTCTCTCTCTTCCCCTAACTCTCTCTATAACTCTCTCTGCCATTGTATATAGAATCTTTCCTCCCTCTCTCTCTCTACACTTATCTTGCTCTCTCTCTCTCTCTCGTTGTCTCTCGCTCTCTCTCACTCTCTCTCTTCCTCTAACTCTCTCTCTCTCTTTCTCTAACTCTCTATATCTCTTTTTTCTCCCATTCTCCCCCGCTCTCTTTCTCTCTCTTCCTCTAACTTTCTCCCTACCTCTATCTCTCTCCCCAACTCTATAACCTTTTTGCCCTCCAACCCTAATCCTTCTATATCTACCACCTCACCGCATCATGTTAAACACTGAATTTTTATACCCTGAACCCATTTTCAATGGGAAATCAGGGTATAATGGTTTTGTTGAAATGTATGTAACAGGGAGAAGGAGGCGTGGCAGACCCCACAAAGTATATATATTCTTAATCAGGGTGACGAGCTGAGTTGATTTGGCCCTGTCCGTCTGTCTGTCCGTCTGTCCGTATGTATGAACGCGTCGATTTCAGAAGATATAAGAGCTAGAGACTTCAAATTTTTTTTAGAATGTCCGTAATTACAGCGCGCATATCAAGTTTATCATTAAAATTCGATAACTCATCCCGATCTTTTTTTATCGATAAAAAACCTTATCGAAAACCAGTTATAAAATTATATCTTCTACACCTTTATTGCTAGAGTCTCCAAATTTTTAATGTATGCTTATATGCAATTTATACAATTTCGGTTTTTGTTAAAATTTACCCCCCACCCTTAAATTCACCCCCTCACCCTCACTTTTGTAAAAAGCGTATTTCAAATACTAGAGACTTGTGCTTTGGCAATTACATGCATATTCATGTTATAATCATAATCTAAAAGTTTCATGAAGATCGTACGTCCATAAAAAAAGTTATTAAACAATTAAGTTCTCATAGTAAGCGCACACTGCAGCCCATGCGTGTTTATGCGTGGGTGCTTGTGTGTGTATGTGTTTGTGTATGTGTGTGTATGTGTTTGTGTATGTGTGTGTGTATGTGTATGTGTGTGTGTATGCGCTTGTGTATGTATGCGTGTGTGTGTGTGTATGTGTGTCTGTATGCGTGTGTGTGTATGTATGCCTGTGTGTGTGTGTGTGCGTGTTTCTTGTGTAAGCTGAAAGACGCGAAAAATTATTGAAATATCTATTGCTCCAAGGGTTCAGGGGATCTCGTAGTCGAGCAGTCTCGACTAGAGCTTTCTTACTTGTTTCCTTTTATCTTATTCTCGGAAAAATTGATTCCATCAACTTTCAATTTAGCTTTGTCTCTCACTCACTCTCTCCCTCCCTCTTTTGCTCTCCCTTCCTTGTCTCTCTCTCTCTCTCTCTCTCTCGCTCTCTCTATATCTCTTCCTCTAAAGCCTATTTGCACTCATCTCCTATCTCCGCTCTACTATATGAATCTTGGGAGCTTTACTTGACTTAAATTGTGGCTTATATTTTCTCTTCCTCTTCCTCCCTTTCTGGCATCATATTCTCTTATTCTAGATCTTCAGCCCGTCCCTTGATCCGCCCCTTTCCTGTTCCTTTATCGCAACCTTAAGGCCTTAGGCCTAAGGCCTTTACCTTTATCTCTCCCTCCCTTTCTTATGATATACTCTTATTCTATATGATATATGATAATTTTTGTGGCACTCACCTTCTTTGGTTATAGCTTCTGTATCGCAATTGTTAGCTGTTGCCTCGTTGCTCTCGTCGTCGTCTTTGGGCTCGAATTCGACCTGCGAAGTATCAACGTCGTAGAAATTAACGCGGGTCACGTGACGCACATAGTCGGCGCTGTCGGTGGTGCGATGCGGATGGCGATGCCGACCAGCGCCTGGCCTCTCTCTCTCTCTATCCCTCTCCCTCTCTCTGTCTCTCTCTCGCTTCCTATGGTGGTTAGTAGTGTAGCTGGCAGGTGTCTGTGGTGGCTGAGCCTCTGGCAGTGTTTGGCCTGTTGCTGGCTGCGCATAGATGCGTAACACCAGTGGTGCCGCCGAGTGGGCGTGGTTGTAGCTGCGCGGCGGCTTTGGCACCACATTTGCAGCAACAGCAGCAGCAGCAGCAGCAGCAGCAGGGGGCAGTGTGAAGGGCGAAGGCGAAGGTGAAGGCTTAGACTGTTGGCTATGACTATGACTAGGCCAGTGGTGCAACTGGGTGGTGCGATAAACGCTCGCCGGTATGGCCGTAATGCCAGTGGATGCGTTCGAGGATTGATTGCCATTGCTGTTGCTGCTGCTGCTGCTTCGACTGCGGCTGCTGCAGCTCGAGCTTAGCTGATCGTGGCCGTGACTGTGGCTGTGAGTGTTGTTGTTGTTGTTGTTGTTGGTGGTGTTGGTGGTGGTGTTGGTGGTGCTGATGCTGCTGCTGCTGCTTTGGCTGCATGTGCATGGCGCTAGTAGAAGGATCACCACCATTCGTTCATCTGGGAGCGCTCAAAGTGTCCAATTGACTACATTGATGCTGGTTGCGAGCACCAACAACTGCCACGCCTACTGCTCCCACTGCTGTTGCTGCCGCTGCCGTTGCCGCTGCCGCCGCCGACGCCGCCACCGACGGTTGCAACTGCAACTGTTGCCTAATTAATGTTGTTGCCGCACTTTCGCTGCAACCAATTTGAATTTGTTGTGCCGCACAAAACATTTCAGCGACACGCGATCCACGATCCACGATCCCCCCGGTCCACGTTCCGCGTTCCGCGTTCCGTATTCAACGTTCCACGTTCCACGATCTCCGCTCAAATCTCTATTTGTTTATTGTCTCAATTGTGCATAAATTATTTGTTGAACTGCAAGTGAAATTTTGTTGACGGCGACTTTGACATGAGGACGTGAAAACGCGAGCTTCAAGTTGAGCCAATCGATAGGCGAGACTAGCAGATACCCTGTAGTCGAGCAGCTATTGATTGGGCAAGAATTATAGTCTATTTTAGCGTGAATTGCGTTCGAGCAAAGCTATCGATAAATTGTGATCAATTACACATCGATAGCGACCACGACAATCGATTAAAATTTGTATTTAAGCTATTTTTAGTCACTTATTAGGCACATAGGGGAACATTACACTCTAATTTCCTATTTGTGTCTAATAGTGATTAAACATAGCTCAATAAGGAATGTTCCATATCGATATTTATTGCACGAGATGAGTTATCGATCAATAATACTCTACATTTGTATACCATTTTATTATATAATCTTTAGAGATTACCACAAAGCGATAGATTTCATTTGATTTAATCTATTTTATCGATAACATGACACATTTATCGATAGGTAGAATAACTAAGGGTCATTGTGGATATTTCTGAAAACTAAATCATTAGAAAACTGTTTGATCAACACGATCAAAATTATGAGTCAGCTGGACGAACTTAGCTATCGCTTGAAACTATCGTTTCTAACTATCGACTCTAAAGAGCAAACGAAATCATTAGACCCAGAGCTCTTGAGAAGATATACACATAAAAGTATGCATATATACATGAATATATATATATATATATATATATATATATCAGCTACACACAGACTTGCCCAACCAATAGATACTCCTTGATTTAATAGCTAGACTTAAGTAACTCAATCAAAATATGATTTACTCAAATTGCCATGAAGAGCTCCACAGTTTATTAGATGGGCTGGCCGTGGAGGCGTGGCACTTGAAGTATGCCAAGCGTAAAGGCTTAGAACAAAACGGGTCTTCCCGTTGCAGCACAGACAGACACACACACACACACACACACGTACACGGCTCATAAAGTTAAGAGCCCATAAACAAAGCAGCTGCTGGAGTGGGAGGGGAGGGGGGCATGGGAGGGCAAGGTTTGTTAGCTTGATATTTGGTCAGTTGGTCTATTGCACAACAGCTCGCAAGAGCCACAAAAGGTTGCTCGAGTTCGCTGTTGAAAGGGCAACAGTTCAAGGCGGTGAAATGGAAAGCAGCCAAGAAAGAAAACCACTTAAACAGCAAAAAAAAAACAATAAAAAAATGAGTCAAAATAAAAAAGTCAAATGTGGCCAAAGGTCACGCCCACAGACGACAATCCAAAAATACGAAATACGACACTAAAATGAAAAAAAAAGCTCAACAAGATTCACAACCAAATGTTCGGGGCCCTTTGTCCAGCTGCCCATTTGGCCCATTGGCACTGATTAAAACGAGCGACCCCACACGAAATGTGGGGCGGGGGCCAGTTGTCAGTTCACTTCATTATGCCCCTTTCACCCAATGTGGTATAATTCAACCACAATGTGGTATAATTCCTCCTCTGCCGCCTCTTGCCCGTTTTCAAGTACGTGACCAAGAGTGGAGTCGGAGCATGCATAATGCAGATAATGTTGGCAAACGTAAAGCTTCCTCATCCAATTATATATCACACAAAATAGTTGAGATAAAAGGAAAAGTGCTTTAGTCACTGCTATGATCGACTTGGAAATACCATAGGCGAAGGAAGAAAACCAAAGGAATCTGATCTAGAGAGTCTAGAGTAATAGTAAAGAATTTAGCATTTTAAATCATGAAAATCGCTGAAAATATAGCCGAGTTATATATGTTTGAAGTTATGAAAAAAAAAAAATTCTCCACTTAAGGGTTAAGCCCTGACCAAGTCTACCAAGCTATAGTTTTTTATTGCCTACTATTAGCTCACACTATGGCCAACCCAACCCACCCCCTTTGCTCCCATAGAGCAGCAGCTGCTGCTGCTGAGCGCAAGTCTCCACTTGTCTAGTGGTCCACAATGTTGACCAGCGCAATTGTCAACGCTGAATTATCACACTGAGCATTGCGGCAGAAAGATAAATTGCATATATGTTTTTAATTAAAGCAATACTAGTAAGAAGAAGAAAATTATAGTTTACCGCTTAAGTAGTGAGCAACTCTACAGAGTTAATACTTAATTTGCATACCAACAGAATTGTCAATAACAAACTTACAGCAAAAGAAATAGTTTTTTTCTCTTTTTGTTTGTTTTGTAAAAATATATATGCATATTAAAAAATCATATTTCATATATATAAGTTGCTCGCATAAGAATTCAGCTATATCGCACTGACCAACTCTACAAAATTGTTGCCAAATTGTTTGTCGCCTGTCTTGCACTGTGCTCTGTCGCACAGCACCTGCTCAGGGGTGTCATTTTAGCTTTTTTCCCGTCAGATCTGGCTTTATTTGAAGTCCCAATGCCGGAAAAATTTGAAAACGGCGGGTTGCGGGAATTCTGGCTTTAAAAAAATTAATTTAGCTCTATTTTAGCTTTATTTAATTTTCATTTACTTATTTTGATTTATTTTGTTCTTATCGCTGTCAACACAAAAAATCATGAATACAAGTATCGATACATGATTTTATATCATACAATCTATAGAAATCATTTCGTGGTATGAGCAACAGGTCTCGTGTGTCAACAAAAAAACACTAACGTGCACGAATTGGATGGGCACAGAAAGAAAAAATTGATTTTGGGCAAACTCCAACAAAAACCACAGCAACAACCAACAGCACTTTTCCTCTATGTGGCAAATCACACATTAATTGCTCTCATCAACAACCTAGGTACTCTCCGCCAAACAAAATTATGCGACTGCATGAGCGTTTAGCGATTTAAACTACACCGTACTAAATGTACAACATAATTAAACATTCGTTGGCTCCTCATTTTCTGGAAGAAATAAGATTGGAAGCGTTAAATTTATTTTGGTTTTGGACAAATCAAGTGACAAAGCGGCTTGGTAAATAACAATTATTTATTAAACACCTGACCTCTCTTTAAAAGATTGAATACTTTATAATTTGTATATATGTATATGCATATACATATATCTATAATTTCTACGTTAATGGTCTTAGGTGTCGTTATTAAATACGTCTCTGTTGAGAGTGGAGTGATGATTTCGACGTTCCTGATTTGAATATTTCTCTTGAAAGTGGAGATATAGTTGAAGGAATCAAACAATTAAAAACAAATGAATAATCATAAATGAATTTAATTAAGAAAATAGTGTTTTTTAAACCCAGCTTTTATTTTGGCTTATTTTTTCCTGAATTTAGCTTCTTTTAGCTTCTTTTTTTTGCCAATCTGGCTCTATTTGCTCGAAAAATTATGACAGCACTGCACCTGCTGCTGCTGCTGAGCGCAGCAAGTCTACACTCTGAGAGAGCATGCTGAGAGAGCATTTGTGATCGGCATTGTTGTTGTTGCTGTTTGTTTTCTTCTTTGTTCTTTTTCTTTTAATTCCAATTTATTTATTGTTGCTTTTGGCGTGCGAAACGATTCTTGAATCGATAAATACGCTTTTAACAATCAATTTGTGAGCTTTTGGCATTTGTTGTTGTTGTTGTTACTGTATTGTTGTCTTTTGTATTGATATTCGCGCTGAGCGCTCGTTTTGATTTGGACTGCGGCAAGCGCGCACGCCTGGAAGCCACGTTGGAATCACTGGAATATTGATCATCAATATGCGCATGACGTCAGACCGACACAACAACAGCAGCAGCAGAAACAACAACAACAACAACAACAACAATTAAATTGTGCTTGCAATTTGGCCATTTTTGTAATTACTTCCGCCGGCAGCGATAGGACAAATTGAGAAACCTTTGGCATATACCCTGTGCGGCAATCATGTGGGGTATATTTATCTTACCATAAAACATAACATGTTTTGTAAAGACGAAAGTGAAGCTATCGAGTCTATAAGCTAACCAAGTTTAAAGGTATCGAACTTGAATACCCTGTACTTCAAGTGAATGGAGCGTATTGATTATGTATCACCTGGACTTATAAATGCATTTTACAGTCAGGAGAATATTAATTACTGTAGAGGGTAACGCGCAGTCGGGCATCGCCCGTTACGCAAAGTTCTACTAAATGCTTTGGCATTGGCTTTGGCTCTGCTTTTGATTGATTTTTACGGTTTGTGGCGCTGCTTATGGGACAGTAAATGTTGTTGATAGATACACACACATAAATATATACATATTTATTTATTTGTGCATATATGAGTCAGCAACTGCCACGCCCTAAGCTCCAACCCAAATGACAATTGCCCGAAAGGAAAAAACAAACAAACAAAAAATCAAAAAAGAATTGAAAAGCCAAATTCAATCGCAAATGCCTTTTACTTGACCCAAAACCAGCAACAACAACAACGACAATAGCAAAAACAACAACAGCAGCAGCAACAGTTGCAACTTGCAACTTGCAACTGCAACTGCAACTGCAACAAGGCGACGCCTTTGCCATGCAAAGATTTTTGTTTTTTTTTTTTTGGAAAGGGAGGGCGAGCCTACGAGTCACGCACTGGTCAACAAATATGCCCACACATACCCACATACATACATACATATGTGAGATGTGCCACGCCCACTTTGCAAGCTAATTTGCGCCATACAAAGACATTGAATTGTTGTCAGCGCACAAAACAAAACACAACAAAACAAAGCAAAAAGCAGCACAGAAAAAAAAACACTTCAATATTTCAAGACGCACAGACAGAATCCCAAATAACAGTAAAGCATTGTTGCTGCCACAACAACAAAGACAACAACAAATTGTCCAAAACGCTTCACAAGCAATAACAATAACAATCAAATCACGACCAGCAGCTACCCTGTAGTCAATTGCAACTAAAGCAAGTGCATTGGGCTTAGTTATGTATATATATACATATGTATGTATATGTTGTATATATTTGTCCATATATTTATATCAATACACATATATATATTTCACAGATTTATGCTTTATGCTGCATACATATCCTGTTACATACATACACCAGCTCAATTGCAAATATAGCCCATTGGAAGTCAATGCACGCGGTATAACAGCTCAAATAGCGACTGCTTGTGGGTGCACACAGCTTTCCTCTCCCTTCCTCTAATGCTGAGTCCCCATCCACTAGCGAAGACATACACCCCTCACTCACTCTCGCTCTCTCCTGCTGCAAGCATTTGTCCATTTTGTGAACGAATAATGCGCGTGATATTGTATATATATGTATGTATGCATGTGTATATGTGTGTTTGTGTATGCGCGCTTTAATGGTGGGAAAATATTTTTGCTGTGATTTGTTGTTGTTGTTGTTGTTGCTATTTGGTATTTTTTTGTCGATTTTGGTTTTTGGTTTTTGGGGCCGCATTTGGCAGCGACTGTGCCGCAGGATCTTTTCGAGGTTTGGGCGCACGTTACGTATACGCAACGCAGCGCTTATGCAACACGTGGAAGCAAGGCCCAAGCAAAAGTAGTGCAAAAAAAGTCAAGAAAGAGACACAGAAATACAAAGGCTAAAAAAAAACAGGCAAACAAACAAACAGACAACAACAAATGTCACGACAGCACAAACAACTAGAAAAACGCTGCACTTAACGACAGCCAACAACAACAACAACAACAACAACAACATCAACAACAAAAACAAAAGCAACGTCGGCGGTTTTAATGATTAATTTTTTGCACGTACTTTGCCATGTAAAGCGCGCCACTTAAAGCTGGAACAGCGGAGAGTGGAGGGAGAGCACGTACGTGTGTGAGTGCCTGTGGAGAACGTCATGTTTGGAGAGTGCCGATTGCCGCTGTATCTATGCGTGTGTGTCTCTATGTGTGTGTGTGTGCATAGTTGCCATTTGATCAAATTAATTAGTATCAAAAGTTACAGTATTTTTTTTTTTAGAAAACTATGTTTGCAATTCAGCCAAGTTTTAATTAAAAAATATTTTTTTAATGGAGAAAAATAATAGAAGCTAAATTATTCACGACAGTGAATCTAAAAATATGTGCATATATATAAAAGTAAAACTGCAGTAAATATATAATTGGCATTACGAAGTATTTTCAATTGTATGTGACAGAAACAAAAATTAAAATAGATTTTTTTAAACAAATTTAAGATCAAAGCCAAATATTATAAAAATGAGAAATATCAAATAAGTTTTAAAAAATTATTAAATGAAAATTATTTTCAAAAATTAGTGAAAGATAAACTAAAAACTGTATAAATGTTTGTGAAAAAGAGTAGGCAATATCACAAAAAAAAAGGATCAATTATGGGAAATAAAAAGTACCCAGTCAAGTACATTTGCAAGCAAGTGGCAATTCGTTTTTACGTGAATAAAAAGGAAATAAAAAGTACCGAATCAAGTACATTCGCAAGCAAGAGGCAAATTGCCTCTTCAATTCATTTTGAGTGTGTGTGTAAAAGACAGCAATAAGAAATGTCAAATATTAGGGACCAATTTTCTTTAGAGAAATAAAAAAATACCCAATCTAGTACATTTTCCAACAAGTGCATACTGCGTTTTGCATATGTATGTGTATGTTGTTTGTGTGTAAAAGGGCACGAAATGTCTACACCTCAGCGTTGGCCCCAGACTTTAACAATAAAAAAAAACAAAAACAAAAAAACAACAAAAAACAACAAAAACTGTCACAAGCAAAATATGCACATGTATATGTTCATATATTTATGCGTATTTGCATTTGTATATAGTTCTTTCGATATTTAACCAACTTTTTTATTGCACGCAAGCGCATGCAAAATGCACAAAACACGATTCAAAGTCGCACGTCAAACAAATAACGAAAAAAAAGTAAATAAACAGAAAAAAAAAACACGAAATAAATAAAAGGACTATTCCAATGTGCGCGCGGCGTGTTCGATACGAGGGCGCGTCGACGACTGCGGCGCTGCACGAGCTGCACCGTTAGTTTGTTACACCTGAACTGAACCGAGCTGAGCCGCGCACGTTGAGTCACATTGAGCGCGCGCGCGCGCACGTTGAGCCAAGTGCGCGCCCGCTCTCCCACCCCACCATTGTTAAGTCAAAGCTCTATACACACCGAGAGAGAGAGAGAGAGATAACTGTGTGTATTTGTATGAGTTTGCTTGGATTTGTTATTGTTATTGTTTTTGTTTTATCTCTTTTGTTTCACTTACCAGTTCGTTCTGCTCCTCCTTGGCGCCAGCTTTTGTTTTGCTCGTCTTGCTCAGTGCCATGCCGCCTCCAACGCCCACTCGCGTGTGTGAGCAAGAGAGATAGAGAATCGGAGAGTTTTGTGGCTGTGTACAGTGAAAGCTCTCAGTCCCTCTCTATCTCCCACTCTCTCTGTCAGCGTCCCTGCCTAAGCCGTTCTAAGTCTCCTTTTAGCACCAAACTTTTATTTACATATTTTTAAGCACCTATTTTGCAAAATTAAAAAAAAAATAACTAAAAATATGTTGTTTATTAATTTTTGTAAATTAATTTTTTATATTTTATGTTTTTTATATATATATTATATTAAATATTTATTGTTATATTTGTCCATTAAGTATTAGTTCGCTTTAACGTGCTTTCACTGTACTTGCGTTTAACTACACTTTAAGAAACATTGCCTGCAGAAGCTTTAATATACACAATTTTAATTAAATATGTTTCAAATTTATTCACGTTAGCGACCTTTCACTGTACTTGCAGTTGGCTGCACTTTTGATTTCACTAATTTCCCTTGCCTACTTTTAGGCGACGCATGCCAAAAGCTCTGGTTGTTGTCTTCGGTAAGGCAACGCATGCGCTTAATAACTATTTAGTTTGCTGTTATTTCTTCATCTTCTTCTTCACATTATATTGAGGTTATGTAACGATCCTGCCGCACAGCGCTCAAAGCTATCAGAGCTTTTAGCTATGTAGGTAAATCCCCCAAAAATGGCATTCACGTTCTTGACTCTGTGTAATTGCTGCGCTGCTTTTTGTTTCTTGGCGCCCACTCGCAAATATTTAAAAACAAAAAGAGAGAGAAAAAACTCGCTTTTGGTCAAAATGAGTTTGACGTATTTGGCTCAATCTTGAAAAAAAAAAGAGAAAAAAAAAACGATTTGGCGCCCACCACGCAGCAAAAATAGTTGAAACGAAAAAGCGTTTTTGGAGGATTTTTACGACACTGAAATTTCCAAGGCGATGCTTAATACATATTTACATATGGAACTGTGCACGGGTATGTGTGTGTGTATATGTGTGTGTATGTTTGTGTGCACAAATATAACTGATATTTATTTATTTATTGACAGCCGCTGGAAATGACGAAATGAGCGAGTTATTTGCGCGACTTAGTTTGAAACGTCCCACACACACAGTATATTATATACAAGTGTGTGTTTAAAAGAATTGCTTATACATGGGATACATATACATACATACATACGTATTTACATTAGCATATGCATATGGAAATTGACGGACAGTTGTCTGACTGACATGTGTGCATACATACGTACATACATACAAACATACACATTGCGAACAAAATGTCAGCGCATTTCATAGACATACATATGTATGTATGTGTATTATGCATACATACATGTATACATGTTTATGTATGTGTATACGCACTTCCAGCTGCATTCCCGGCTGCACTCCCTACGCAACCAGACAAGGTCAAGCTGCGCTAACCAAAGATATGAATTTACATAAATGCCTAACTATGTTTATACATATATAAATATGCAGTATATAACAAGCAGCTGAAACTCTATTTCTTATTATTGCTTCTTTTTTTTTTTTTCTTTTGTTTGACTGGCCAAAACAGATGTTGCTTAAATCGCAAATAAAACGGTTGAGCGCGCAAATAACTGTCGCATTCCACGCGCCGTTGCGCTGCAGATGCAGCAAATTATCCAATGGGGCATGGCACGCGACCTCCTGCCGCTCATGCCCTTTATAATCGCTAGGGAGGAGGTGGCGAAAACACACAAAAATGTTCGATTAATTTGCAATCTATCGATCGGCTATGCGATATATACAATGCACTAACACGCACGAACACACACATATATGTACACACACACACACACACGTGTGTGTAAGGCTATATTAGCAGGGCGTGTTTTGTTGTTTTTTTGCCGCGCGCAGCCACAAAACAAAAACAAACATTGCAACTGGGCAACGCGACACGGCGACACACACACATACACACACACATGTTGTATAAATATCGATACACTAATACACACGTACGTTTTGGAGGAGGCGCGCAAAACGTTTTTTTTTTGTTGTTGTTTTGTTTTTGCTTTTCGTTTTTTGTGTTATTTTTTTGCGAGTTGAGCGTTGCTCCGAGCCAAGCTAAATGGTTTGTTGTCGTCCGTCCGTGCCAGATTCACAACTGATCTACCTGCTGCTCGCTGGCTGCTAGCTGCGAGCTGTTAGCTGTTAGCTGCTGTTGTTGTTGGCATCCAAATTGGTATTGGCGATCGAGCTCGCGCGCACGCTTGCGCCTGCGCCCGCGCCCCGCCCGCGAATCACATTCACAACTAGCTCGCCTTTTGCGGTCCATCTGCTCAGCCCGCCATTCATTTCATTGGAAGAGACAGACGGCGAGTGTGAGAGAGAGAGAGAGAGTGAGCGAACGAGCGAGCTTACGCTGTTGTCATGTAATGTCCAACACTGGCCATTGAATGTTGTTGTTTTTGTTTCTGTTGCTGTTGCTGCGCCTCATCAGGTTTTTTCTTATAGAGCAAGAGAGCGAAAGCATTCTGCAACTCTCGTTGCTGTTGTTGTTGCTTTTGCTGCTGCTGCTGTGGCTGCGACAATTTCGAAGCTGGGCTGAAGGTTAGCCGCTTGGAATGTTGGCCCGGCGTTGGCGTAAGCGTTGGCGTGCCAATAAAGAGCGCACAAATTAGGGAGAGTTTCGAGAGCGATCAAACGAATAAGCAAGAATGACACAGAAAGAGAGGGGAGAGAGAGACTTGAACAAACACACACACCTGTAAGCTGTCTCATTGGCAATTCGTAGAATCGAATATTTGAAATACTCTTCCGGTTTGCAAAAGACAATTTGAACGTGCAGCGACTAGACAAGCGTTGCCAGATCATTTCTATCTTCTATATGATTGCTTACAGTGAAAGCTAACTAAGGATAAAACAATCCCAATTCGACAAAAAATACTTTTAATCTATATCTATATGTATATTTGTTCTTTTGAAAATAAAATTTTGTATATATTATATATTCCATTTTTCAAAATCTGCACAACTTGCTCTCAAATGTCACTTTTATTTGCTACAAGTTTTTTTTTTGCCATTTTTTGAGTGTTTTGAAATTCAACGAAATTTTTGTATTTAATTTCTATATATTTTTTTTCTTACTTATCTTTGCGGGTTTTGAACTATGAAGTTAATTGAATTGAAAGATTGCAGTTTAGTTTTAAATTTAATTTTTGTATAGTATTATCTTTCGAAGGGCACACAATTTTAAATTTTAATATTAATTTTAGTTGATTTGTTTCTTGTTTTAACTAATTCGAATTATTCCTTTTTATAAGTACATAATTTAAGAAAAAAAGCCGTTTTTTGTTTTACGAAGTGCCCAAAAAAATAAAATAAATAAATCAAACTAATTTTTGAAAAATTCGCGAACTTAAATTTTATATAGCAAAATCTATTGGCAATATTTATATATATTTCAAGCATTTTTTCTATTATTTTTTTATTGTTGCTTAAATATAAGGACAATTTTTTGTATTTGCTTTATTTTTTAGTTGAAGCGCGCGAAGGTCGAATAACAAAGAAGAAATTAATAATTTAAAAATTTCCAAATTAGAAAGAAAAAAATTAAATATTTAAAATTTAAGGAAAAATTGCAAGATTAAAAAATGAGAGAAATTAAATTTTTAAAACTTAAAAAAACGTTTTAAAGCTAGCAAAAAAAAAATGGTTAAATATATTTAGAAATTTTTAAAAATATAGATATTGCAAAATTTTAAAAGTTGATAACTGTCAAATTAAAAACCAAAGCATTAAAAATAATTATATGTGTGGGCTAATGTGTGTGTGTGTGGGCTAATGTGTGTGTGTGTGTGTGTGTGTGTGAATGACTGTAGCAAATAGTGCATGTGTAAGTGTAAATTCATGTGAATGTTGTATTATCTCTCACTCGCTCTAACGCTCTTTGTAGCTGCATGTGTATGCGTGTGTGTGAGTTTTTTAAACTAATTTACATAGATATTATAAATTATGCTAACACTAGCGCGCAAAGCGATGTTTTATGTTTTATGTGTGTGTAGCAAGGATCGAACTATATATAGATATACATACATATATATTTTTGTTTTTCCTTTTTTGTTGCTACAAACTAAAAATCAGCTCAGCCCTTGCTCTGAACAATATTTTTTTATTTTTCTTAGCTCACTTTAAATCTGTTTTGTTTTCTATATATATTATATTTATTTTCTTTTTGTTTATATATATATATATATTATATTTATGTTTTGCTGTATATATATATATATAAATGTAACTGGATGCACTTTTCTTTGGAGTTGTTGTTTTTTTGTTGTTTCCGTTTCAGTTTAAAGAATTCGCCAAGTTTTTGCATATTTTGTTTAAGTTATCTTCAGTTGGTTTGCTTTTTGCTATAGTTCACTGTAGATGTATGCCTGCTGCTGGCTTTACATATGGATAGATATGTATATATATATATACATATATAGTTGGTTGTTGTTGCTGCTCAACTATATACATGCATATACATATACATATGTACAAATATATATTTGTTACTGTTGAAAAATATATATATAAATATATGCATATATACATATATATATATATATTTCTTATGCCTCTCATAATCTCTTGAGCATGCGCTTTTTCTCCTTGAGCAGCTTCTCCTTCTTCTTATCCTGCAGCTTTTTATCCAGACCCGCATGCTTCTTATTCGATGGACCATCATCATCTTTGGCATCGCTAACGCCACATTTCACAGGCTAAAAACGAAAACGTACATACATTAATATCAGATAATATAGATGCGGTTACATGTAAAAATTAATGTATGTATCATTAAATCTACTCTGTTGCACCTGTGCATGGATTTCCGTCATCATTCGCGCCCGCTGCGAATAATCGTCGTAGCGTTCGAGCAGCATTTTGCCAGCCTCCTCGTTGAGCGCCGATTCGGGATTGGGCACGATGAGCAGACATTTGATTGTTAACAATATATGCTTAATGCCCAGATCTGGCTTCCAATCCTTTTTCAAGGTGTTCACACAGATCTCACCGTTGGCCGCAACATTTGGATGGAAAATTTTGGTTAGGAAATATGCCTTTGGCGGCGTTTGTGGAAAATCTTTGCTCAACGTTAGCTTCACACGAAAGATGCCAACGGCATATGGTGTTCCAGCTGGTCCATCGATCAATGCCTGTATATCGGTGACATCGCTCTCATTGATCAAGACTTTGATGCCCTCGGGTGGTGTTGTTTCCATATCCTGCAGCTCCTTCATCACCTGCCGTATGGTCTGCGGCGACAGATTCTCCACATTCGAATATTGCTAAAAACAAACCACAACAACAAAATATAAATATTTATATATATATATTGTTTTTATTCATTTGTTTACATTACCGAACTCATTTCTGCGTCTGCTTTCGTGCGTATGCGTACGTATGTATATATGTGTGTGTCTACGTTTCTCTGTATTTAAGTGTATGTGTATGTGTGCGTCTCAAGGTTTGCTTAATAATCGGTTGTTTTCCAACTGTCCTGGCTGGAAGCGTTAAGTTAGCTATTCTAACTGTATCGCTTCACTGGCGTCGTCTCGTGAATAGAGAGAAAACGTTTTTGGCTCCGTTTTCGTTTTCGTTTTCGCTGCTGTTTTTCCACTTTGCGCCCGTTTAATTGCTGTTCGTCGTTGTTGTTTGTAATCGATTTGTTTTCCTATTTGGCTATTGGCTTTTCGAAACATTTAAAAACACAACAAAAAGAAATAAATGAAGCGCACACACAGTTTCTACTCAATTGCACACTTCTACACGCTCAACAACAAAACACACACACAAAACAGCCTCCATTTACAGAAACCCTCGTCGTATGGTATGCGCTACACTATCGGCTATTTAGGTTCTTGCTCGATGCTGTGCATACACACTCTGCTCACCTCAAGTTGGTCGCATCGAATAATTCTATTTTGTTATATAACAATTTCAACTTGCTTGATTAACAGCAAGTAGGCTCACTAGGTTATTTAATTTTATACCTTACTAATGTTAATTAATATCTTTGCTTAAATGCAGCGTATGCATATGGAACTATGGTCTATACCATTAAACAGCTATCTATACTCCTTTCATGCGCATGCACTAGTGTTGTCTCGCTCGTGTTTATCGAATTGGACAGTCCCGCAACAAATTCCTACGCTATTATTATTTATATTATTTTAATTTAATGAATGATATTTTATTTAAAAGAAATGTTTTTAAAATGTACAACGCTTAAATGGCAATATATCTTCATTTGTTCCTATTCATATTTATATTTTCATTTAATGCGATTGTGCAATTAGTGCTGCCATATGCAGATAAATACTAGGGGCGGTGGTTTTTTAGTATTTCTTCAAATAACAGTCATCGATAAGTAAGATGTTTTGTACGAATTCAAAAACTGTTCTCATAATTATTATGTTCAAAGCGTTATATACTTAATATATTCATCAGCTTTGATTCTTTTATATTTTCTATGACAATATTCCACTTAATTATGGTTAAATTGCTCTCGATTATATACTATATTTAAAAATATATCGATACATGCATGCAACAACTATATTGGTGATCGCTGCAAGAAAAATCGCGATGTCTCGATGTTTTTTTTTACACAAACGCCAACGCATAATTTAGTTTTAGTTTAGAATTTTTTTCAAATTATAATTTATTATACAATTTGTTTTTAACTTAACTGGGCACCAACACGTTTGGCTGTCGTCGCGACGGCAACTTGAATGAACACGCACCGCATCAGTTGTGCGTTGATGTTGTTGCTGTAAAAATTGTGTGTGTGCAATTGGAAGTGGGCAAAAAATAGATATAAAAAGTAAAAATGTCGAAGAATAAAATAAACACAACCGCAGCGCAGGCAGCAAATGCCGAAACGAATCTAATTGAAGTGAAATCAAAGGTGAGCTAAGCAAGCAGGACTCCTGCAAACAAGATACAAATGTAATACTTTTTTGGACCAATTTGTTTGGGTCATACTGAAAGATAGTGGAAACGACGGCGGCGGCACTGCTGATTCATGCCTGCTGGAAATGACAGCAGAAACGAGCTGTTGTTGTTGTTTGCTTTTGAGTGGAGCAACAGTTGAGCGGCATTGCCAGATGATGTATGATATTTTGTCAAGTTCATCAAGAAATGTAACCATTTGCTTTACATCACATTGAAGTTGCCTTTACCTGTTTGTGCATGCGTGCAGCAACAGTTGGGCAGCGTTGCCAGAATGTTGCTGATTAATTTCGTCTAGTTAATCTTGCAAATTGGTCAATTATCCCCTGTCTCCGAGATCCGTTGCTTAGCCAAATAATGAATAACACTTTGTTTCAGTTCGATGCGGAGTTCCGACGTTGGAGCTTCAAGCGCCACGAGCCAGAACAGAGCTTCGATAAGTTCGCCTCACTGATCGAGCAGCTGCACAAATTGACCAACATACAATTTCTAATACTCTACATTGATCCTTGCGACAACGATCTGCTGCCCATCAACAACGACGACAACTTTGGGCGTGCATTGAAGACGGCGCGACCGCTGTTGCGAGTCATAGTTCAGCGTAAAGGTACGTTTCGTGATTAATGATATTGTCAGCTTTATAACTTTAAATATAAATATATATTAATTCACAGACGATTTGAACGAGTATTCGGGCTTTGGCACGATGAAGCCGCGTAATTTGATTGGCAGCATACTTGGCCACACGCCCGTTAAGACCAAAGCACCATCCATATCCATACCGCACGACTTTCGTCAGGTCTCGGCCATCATTGATGTGGACATTGTACCAGAGACGCATCGACGTGTCCGCCTGCTGAAGCATGGAAGCGATAAGCCGTTAGGCTTCTATATACGAGATGGCACCTCGGTGCGTGTTACGGCCAACGGATTGGAGAAGCAGCCAGGCATCTTTATATCACGTCTGGTGCCTGGTGGACTGGCTGAGAGCACTGGATTACTCGCTGTCAACGATGAGGTCATCGAAGTTAATGGCATTGAGGTGGCAGGCAAGACGCTGGATCAGGTAAGTGCAGTAATTGTAGATTGCCATTAAATGATTCATTTAACTGCTCTTTGTTGTACACTAGGTAACCGATATGATGGTAGCAAATAGCTCCAATTTGATCATCACTGTGAAGCCAGCAAATCAGCGCACCTTAACGTCAACACATCGCGGCTCCTTCTCAAGAAACAGTCAGCTATCGAGCGGATCACATCATACAAATCACACCAATACATCCGATGAGCTGGAGCATGATGATCAGGATGACATCGTTGATTTAACTGGCGTTACGCTTGACGAGAGTCCCATCGGTGGTAATGGAGGAGGCGCTGCAGCAGCTGCTGGAGGAGGAGGTGCTAGCTGCGTGACAGTGAACAGCAGCAGCAACAGCAACAGTCAGCAATTGTCCTCGTCGCCGTCCATGCATCATAAACAAGCTGCATCAAATGCATCGACAATAATGGCCAGTGATGTCAAGGATGGAGTTTTGCATTTGTAAATGGATGCACAGGATCAAATGCTAATGAAAGACAACACACACACACACACACAAACACATACACATGTTTAATATATATGTTATATATGCAGATATATGCAACACCAACACACACACACACACATTCCACATTTCGTCTAACGTTTCCATTTCCAATATTTGTTGTGCATAGACATTTGTTTATTTTTAATTCATATATTTTTCATAAGCATTAATGTCCTTGTTAAACATATATACATATATATATATATATATCGATATGAGATGTGTTACACTAGTTAGAGTGAGATAGATAGAAAGAGAGAAGAGAGAGAGATAGTGCGATAAAGTTGACTTCCAATCGGAATTGTCTTTGTAGCAATTAGCCACGCCCACAAGCTCGAAACATTGCATTCCATATATGTACACCTACACTCACACACACATACACAAACACACACACACACACATGTACTTACTACTTAAAAACTTAAGCAAAAAAGAGAAGAGAAAAAGAAATGTTTGTTCGTCCTGTCTAAAAATTATTATTAATATTTTTTTAAATCTGTTTTTTGCGCACTTTAATTGAAAAAGTATATATATATATTTACATAAATTATTTTATTTTATTTTATATAACATTTATTTTATTATTATTTTTTTAAATTTGCTTTTAAAATATGTTCTTTCGTCCAATTTGAATTTTAGAAAACTTAAAAAACAAACACCAACAGCGCCTTTAAAAAAAAAAAACAACAACAACTATATAGAAACGCATAACGTTTTATACAATATATACACACACGATATGAGCTAGACTATATATTTATATATATATATATATATAGAACTTTTTATACACATTTCTATTATTGTAGTCAAATTTGCGAATCAATTGAAAATCAAGTTAACAAACAAACGAAAAAACATATGAGAGACATATTTTAGATATATATACACCAAACAGATATAAATCGGCTAAAGCTTAGTGTTAAACAGTTTATCGAAACTACAGAACACACACTCTATATAAATATAAATATAAAATATTGTTAAAAGCAAATTAGATAACAATAAACGAGTATTGCGTGTACCACTAACTAAATACAAATCGAACAACTATATAGACTATATGCTACATACATATATATATATATATAAAGCTATATACACTGACAACAATGAAAACAAGAACATCAAGAAAAGACAACACGTAATATTATTGTGAATGTATTTTGAATAAATCTTGGCTGCACTTCTCAGTGCACTGAAAAAAAAAGCTTAAACTTTTTGTTTTTTTTTTTGTAAGCTCATGTTGAAAATCTATGAATGAATAAGTGGAATAGCTTAAAAATTGGATGGTATAATAGAACAGATTGGCTAGGACCTGACTTCTAATCTAACGGATTTAAAATTTCACTCTAATTAAAAAAAAAAAAAAAAAAAAAAAAAATTCAAATTTGAGATTAAAATTAAATATTTCAACTGGTATTATTCCCAATGAGTATTATGATTAGGTCATCAAAAAGCGAAACGTAGTCGGGCTGACTATCTTCTATAATTTATCTCCTATATTTTATTATTTACATTCTATCTCATCTATCTTCTATCTCATGTTTACGTATCTTAACTGTTACTTTCCCTCGCCCATCCTCCATTCCTACGTTGCCTCTTCCACCATCGATCTTAAATATTCCATCCTACGTTTTACCGCTTCCATGTAGCTCTACCTCAATAGAAAATTTTACTATATATTGCATCAGCTATATTCTAACACCTCTATAAAGCTTAAAACAAATACAAAGTCAAAAATATTTTTGTTATGTGTTTATTCGCGAATTATGGACAAAAATGAACGAACATTGGTTTATTTTGTTTTTCTTTTTAGCTATTTTGTATATAGCGTACATGGAATACATGGAATATTTATAATATATGTATATGTAGAGTCTTAAAATCTAATTCTGAAATATGTGTAAATACAGATTCACGTTTTCATTTTGTTTTGGCCTTTGTCAATGTTTTGCAGTTGATGCATTTTTTTTACAGCAAGTGGGTGAGGGAATTATACATATAGAAAGAGGTAGAGAGAAAGAGCAGGAGTTACATACATGGGGTTACGCTCATGCAAAATTGATTCCATAATTTAAAATTAATCACTAAGTTGAGGTCAAGAAAAATATGTAAGCCAACAGAGAGAGAGAGGGAGTGCGTTAGTTTGTGGATGACAAGGAAAGGACCCTCTCTAGAGAGAGGGAGACAAAGATAGTTACATTTAGAGCGCTTATTAAACTATGTGTGTGTTTTTTTTTTTAATAGTTAACATTTAGAGTTTGCTAATTGGCAGCCAGATTAAAATTATATCAAATAATAATGATTTTAATCGCTGGCTGAATCACTGGCTGCGACCACATTGGCCGCATTGTTCTCGAAGCACTGCCAAATGGTGCGTGCCGCTGGACGATCCTCGCTGTGGGCATTGGTGCACAAGTAGAACAGCTCGACAACACAATTGTAATCGTCGCTCAGCTGGAATGCCACGGGCAATGGTGGTCGTGTGCCATACGCCTGCTCCACATGACTGAGCGAATAGTCGGAGATGTCATTCTCTTTGGTATCATCCTCGTCGGTGTCCACAAGGGCATCGGCCGCAGCATTAACATCCTTAGCGCTGCCATCTAGATCGGTGACGCTCATGTTTCCCTCATCTGTGTAGTTTAACTGGCGGCGCTGCTCCTGCGAGTTTTCCAAGTCAATGATGGAGCTGCTATTGAAGGCGGCGTCCAGTTCCAGCGTGTGTGGCGGCACCAGGGCCAGTGTCTCATAGATGATCAGGCCGAAACTAAAGATATCTGCTTTGCTATCAATAATATCCACCTCGTCCATTATCTCTGGCGGGGACCACAATTGAGTGCCTGTTCGCAATACAAATATATATTAAAAGTAAACAATATATTATGTATATTCATATATATAGCTAATGCAGCTAGTCCACCTACCCACATATTGCAGCTGGGGATTCTTGTGAAAGTTTATCTCGCCATTCTCGTCCAGGGGCAGGCTAACGCCAAAATCACATAATTTACAGATCTCGAATTCGCCCTTGACCAGGACATTGAAGGACTTCAGATCGCCGTGCAGCAGACGCGCCTCGGTGTGCAAAAAGTCCAGAGCATGAGCAATGTCCATGATCATTTTGAAAGTATGTTTGGCGGGCAGCGGTCCGAGATCCTCATCGTGGCGTTCTTCCAATATGGAGCCCAGCGATGTGCTGCACATTTCCAAGGCCAGTGCATCGACGCCCTCCGACGATTTAATCACGCCACGAAACCCGACTATGTTTGGGTGGTTCAGTTTGCTGTGTGTAAACATAAGAGACATGTATTTATGTTGTATACATTTGGGTGTGTGTGTGTGCAGGTAGGTATATTAAAATACTATATTGCACCCAGTTGGAAATTTGATGCATTCCCTATTTAATGTAAACATAACTGTCTGCCAGTTGTACTTGAGAATGGATCATATAACGGCGATATTACCACATAGGCAGTTGTCGGATGAATAGAATATTTAGCATTAGAGAGAGTTCTATATTTGTATATCCTAAATCCGAGGACATGCCATTTAGTAGGTGGACATATATTGAAGCTGTTGAATGTCATTTGATCATGACAACGAAGAGATTTTGTTCATCTAAGGCCATCTCTTGCAGGATGCACAGATAGAATTCTGCATCAAATTTGCTACTGGGCATGGGACCGCAATTGTGTACACCAAATGCACGCACACATGAGCGACGCAGCAGCCACACACGCATATGCACACGCATGCATTCGCAAACACACACAAACACTCGCGCGTATAGCCAACGGCTCGCCCACGTGTGTGTACATGCGTGCAAGTGTGTGAGCGGGTGTGTGTATGCACGCACGTGTGTGTGTGTAGTATACAGCATTAGTTGGAAAATACATATGCATATGTGCAATCAGGCCATCGAAAAATGAAAACGGTGCAAGGAGTTGGGACTCACCGCAAAATGGCTGCTTCGTGTATGATGCGTTCATTGAACAGCGTATCCTTTTTGGCCCTGGTGCGCTGTGTGATGCGTTTGACCGCCCACGGTGAACGTATGCGGCCCAGCTTTGGTGACCTATCCAGGCGATAGACACTAACACCGGTGCCATGACCAAGTGTTTTCAGCATCGGTGATGGTGGTATTCGGATCGGTGTGCTATTGTTTTGCACATTCTCCATATGCAGGTTGCGCAGTTTGCGACGCGGTGTATCCATTGTCCTTCTATGCAATCGCCTGTTACGGTCCACAAAGATCGGCAGATATTTGTGAAATGTAGCAAAACAACTTTGATATCTAATGTGACGCGCACAAAAATGCCGTTTAATTGAAAAGTAGGGATGGCTAGAAATTTGCTATCGATTGGCAACAGTAATTGTCAAAATGATATTTACTGCTATTGCGGGTAATCAGCAGGTCGAATAGAATGCGATGTTTTTTTAAACGCTTGTTTTTAAATCGGTGACATTTTCAACATGAAGTACACGAACTATTCAAAGCTTGGGGGCTTGCAAATATAATGAGACCGGCACATTTTTGTTGATTATTGCTGTGTTTTAAAATATTGCGTAGCGATATTTGAATTGGTCAGCTATATCGATATGTTTTATTACGCATCCGTTAAAGTCATTGCATAACGGTTGGAATATTTGTTCAAAATGTTGTACAGCAGACAATCAAATAATCCAACGTGATGCTTAAACTTTAATGACAGCTTGGCAGAAATATTTTAAGAGTTACTTGGATATAGGAGAGTTTGTTAAAAAAGCTTAGCTGAAGATTACAGGCTCTCTGATAGTGAAAAAAAATGGATTATATCAAATCTACGTTCAAATAGCTGCATTTTCTATTCTCAGGAATGTTTAGAAAATAGTCACAATATAGGTCGACGTATACTATTAACAAATAGTTGAAGTCGAATAATTGGACATTATTTAATCCGCAACAAGCCACTTTCAAAGTTCATCGATACCTGTTGCTTATATCTTGAATCGATTACACAGTAGCTTTTCAAACTCCAACCGCAACTGCTTATTGTTAAATCCTTGGCGCGAAAGCAAGCTATCAAATACTATCGATACTTGTTGCTTGCACTTATCGCGTATGCTCGTTTTAATGGCAGCTCCCTGTCTCTCTCGCTCTCTCTCTCACTCTCTCTATCTACCACATCCCAGCCCCGTATCATTATCGATACTTGTTGCTTGCGATTATCGTGTGTACCCGATTTGCTGTTGACATTTGTGGCTTTTCACACGGAGCTCCACAGTGCCGTTTGTAATTTATTTCATGTGAAAATTGTGTGCGCACTGCTACGTCTGAGCAAATGTGTCTCTTGCGTTTCCTGTTACATTCGCGTCCCACGCTGAGCCGCGTAAGTGAGACGGTGCACTAATATAAGTTTTCACCTTAATTAGCTATATTGGATTTCAATTTACAGTACCTACCCGATAAGGCGGCCAGCTCGACGACAGCTCGGCGAACGCCCACGCCCAGGCCTCCGCCCACACAGGAAGTGCAACGCAAGCTCAATTTAGTGATAGGCAATGAGTCGTGCGATTTGGACTCGGCTGTCTCAGCATTGACGCTCGCCTTCATCTATGCGGGCAGGCAGAAGGACCAGGACTTTGTGCCTGTATTGAATATACCACGGATCGATTATCCTCTCAAAACGGAGGTGTGTCACATGTTCCAAAAGTGTCAAATCACTCCAGAAATGCTCGTCTTTCGCGACGATCTCCCAGAGAAGTTGACTAATCCGGATATTAATGTCATCCTGGTCGATCATCACGTCAACAGCTGGGCAGCGAATGTCGGTGAGATTCTCGACCACAGACCGATGGAGAAACATCCAGCAGTAAGTCATTTGCCGGTGCACTGTGTGCGTCACATCGAACCGGAGCTGGGCTCCTGCGCCACACTCGTGGGTGAACGTTACATGGCTGAGCAGGAGCCGCGCTCCGCGTATGTCACTAAATTGCTGCACGCGACAATTGTGCTCGACACCATCAACTTTTCACCAACCGCGAAGCGTTTCTGTGCCCGCGATTTGGCAATGGTCGAGCAGCTGGAGCAGCTGCAGAGGGAGGACTTGGACGATGGCGAGCGCAAGCGTTTGCGTTGTCAGCTCTTCGATGAGCTAGTGGCAGCGCGTGCGGACATCAGCAAGTTGAGTCTCGTCGAGGTCCTGCGCAAGGACATGAAGCGCCTGCAAACGGAGCGTCACATGGTGCCCATGGCCGGGCTGCCCATGTTGGCACGCGACTTCATCGATCTGCCCGACGCCGAGAATGCCATACGCCAGTTCGGCTGCGGCACCAATCTCCTGGTCCTGCTAGGCATGTACGTGCCGCCGGTCAAGGGCGGCCAGGTGATGCGCGACGTGGCCCTCATCTCGCTATCCGGACACGCCCCGCTGGTGGAGCGTGTACGTCAGGCCTTGCTAGCATGCGCGACGCCCCCGCTCGACCTGCGCCCGCACGCAATCGACACCAATTTCATGGGCGGCAGCTTCCTGAGGCAGCACAACGTGCAGGCCACCAGGAAGCACATCTTGCCGGTGATCAAGCGCGTCCTGCTGGAGTTGGAGGCATCGCAGCACTGCGACTGCGATGACGTTTACTTCTTCAAGGAGAAACCCAAACTGGGCCTCTCCTAAGCAAGCACACAGATAGTACAGTGGAGACTGCCTAGCAAGTACAAAAAAAAAAAAAAAGCAAAAAAAAAAAAAAAAAAAAGAAAAGAAACCAAAATCAAACCAGCTAGAAGGAAGACGAAAGATTTACTTGTAAGTGGATTTCGTATCCGTTAAACGAATTCAATGCAATTCCAATTGAATCTGATATCGATTTGAAAGTCCAATTTGAAACCAATTGAATCAGATATCACAAATCAAACGAATAACTAAACCAAAACTTATTTATTGTATTAGCAAATAACAAAAAACAAAAGAAACAAAATCAAATCAAAAGGCAAACATAAATGGGAGCTCGAATTCGAATTCGATCTGTAAACCCAAATAGCATGCGATTCCCAGCTGGATTGGAATTCAATTCCAATTTGCAAATCAATGTAAACAAATATCCAATCAAACTGCATATCCAATTGGATGCAAATTGAAGTCGAGACTTGAGATTTCCAACAGTTAGTCAAGTATAAAACAAATTGAAGCGAGCTTCTAAAACGCAAAACCCAATTGGACCGAATTCCAATTGGTCTAGGATAAGAGGATTTTCTGAAATCCAATAATTAGTTAAATAGAAAGAAAATTAAAAGTAAAATCCAAACCCATTGCATAGACTTCCAATTGATGAACGCGATTCCAATTGGCATTTATATAAAACTAAAGCATGAGCAGATGGAACTCTAAATTCTAAATGTAAACTCAGTAGGAATGCACTTTAGATATCCAATTGAATGATATATTATTGTCGTAAAGACCAATTAAATGTGATTCAACTAATATCTAAATGAACAAGAAATATGAATCATCCAATTGAAAGAAAAATTCCAGCTGTAAGACCAATTTTATGTGATTTTAGTTAGTTTTTAATCTGTGAAATTTGTGATTTTGTTTGTATTTTGTATAATTCAAGAATAATTAAATTCTTTGTATTTTGTTTTGTTTTGTGTAATATAATCTAAGTTGAATCTGTTGTTTATTTTCACATATTTCCAATCAGTCGCAAAACTGAATTCTCATTCATCTCTTTCTCTCTCTCTCTCTCTGTCTCCCCCTCTCTCTCTCTCTCTCTTCAGCTACACATGAAGAGCCGCATTTATTCTATATGTAAATCGAATTTATATATACATATATATACTAATTTTACAGTTAAGTTATTCCAGCTGAACAACATGTAATATATAAATAAGAGCTATAAGCTTTGCCGATTGGAATTATAAAGATTTCATGGAATTGGCAGCTAGCACTATTTCTATTGCAAGCTGATAAGACTCGGAATTCTAATGAAGTCTAATCGGATATACTACATGCATACAGACATGTTGCACGTCCAGCTTGTTTGAAGTAGAGCTGCTTATTGGCAATTTACTCTTAGCTAATTGGATCATTTAACAGCCCAATCGGATATGCCAGAGGAAATCAAACTAGTTAATGTAAACACTAACTGAAATCTCACTTTTTAACCAGATATATGTATATACATATATACATTAATCTGTTTAGAGTTCCGTTATGACTTAGAATTAAATCCAAAGTAAAATCAAATTGTCGAATGTTATTGTTTGTTTTATTCCAACAAATATATATATATATATATGTATATATATAAATATGTATGTATAGATCTATATATAAATATATATGTATGCGTGCGTGTGTGTAAATACATAATAAAAAAGAGAAAAGTTAACTACAGTTTTTCTTTAGCTGTGGCTCCGCTTCCTGTTCGCTTGCAGCAGAAGCTTCGGCCGCTACCTGCTCCCACTGCCCCATCTTGACCTACTCCTCTTCCCTCTCTGCCTTTCTCTTGCTCTTCGTTGGCTTGAGCTGCTCTTCTATCACCTTCGCCTGCTGCTTCTCCTCCAGCTTCCGCCTTCCTTCTCTCTTAACAGTATTTACAGTTCTGCCTCCTTCTCCCCATCTTCCACGCCACGCCTTAGCCCTTCTTCTGCATGCTGCTTCATCTCTTTGCGTTTCTTCCACAACTTTAGCTAACAAATCCTTTCCATCATCTATGTCTATAGCTGCGGCTGCGCTTCCTCCTCCTCCGTATCCTGTTGCTCCTCGCCCATTTCATCGTCCGCACACTCCAGCGTCATGTCCTCGAGCATCTCGGCCAGCGTGATCTGCGGCACATCCGTCGCGCTCTGCAGCGCCTCAATGGGCAGCGTCTTCTTGCTATCGCGATAGACATTGATCTGTCCACGTATATCGGGGTTCTCCTCGATGTCGTCGAGGAACTCGTGATAGTCATATTTGCTGCGCTCGTCCGTCGCCTCATCCGCCAGATGCTTGAGCTTCCACAGGCGTTGGCTGAGACGCGTCTGCCGATCGTAATGCTTGCGCACGAGCACAACATCCGGAATGAGGTTCGGAGTCAGCTTATCGAACTCTGGATTATTGATGTTCGCCTCGGCCGTATTGTAGCCCATCACCGAATCGCCCACCTTCAGCACGTGGCCCAGATGGGAGCGTGTATGTACGGGATTGTCGTTGATACCCAGCTCCGAGGAGCGCACCACCCAAATGTCGCAGAGGGCGTGCTTGAAGGAGACCATGCCCTGGCCCGGATACGTCTTGCGATCCTTATCGTGTATCACATCGATGTCCATGACAATGTACTCGACCAGTTGCTTGGGATTGCAAATAGCCTCGAACGGAGCACGGAAATAGACCTGACTGTTGACCTCGGCGATCTGAGCCGTCAGCGGATCAATCAGGTGAATGCTGCTCGAGACCCGATTCACCAGACACACGGGCGAGATGTTGCCCAGCTGCTGGCGCAGCTTCTTCGTGAGGCAGACGGCGCTGTCCTTCGATATCGGCGCAATCTCCACCGACCAATTGTATTTGTAGTTGTAGTTGTTGCTGTGTATGTCGTGTGAGATTAGGCGCTTCGACGTGGTCACCTTGACAGGAACCATTGTCTGCAGGAAATCAACCATGCGCCTGGCATGATTCTCGCTCACATAGTAAAAGTCGAGGCCGCCGTGCTCGGGCTTGATGCCCAGTGTGTTCTCGTGTGCCTTATATTTGAGTATCAACTGCTCCAGGTAGTAGAAGGTCTTCTTGTTCTCGGCCCGTTGACGCACTTGCACCAGGCAGCGCCAAAAGTCTTTGGCCTCTGTGCGATGACAATCGGTGCACATTTGATTCTGCACCGTAAATTCAACAATGAAGACCTGCTGCAGCACTGTGCCTCCAGAGATTTCGCCATGCACCGTCAGCTTGACCTTGATGCGCTTTGAGTGCTGTTCCGTCCATATGAAGCCTGCATCGACCAGTTTCACCTCCTTCAATCCTTTCAGTTTCTTCAGGCAAATGGCCAGCAGCTCCCTGGACTCGAGTGAGGCCTGTATCCACTCATTGGGCGGCTGCAAGTAACGCTCGCAGTTGCGACAGAAGTGCAGCACCGCCTGTTTCGGTATATTCTCTGTGATATCCACATGATTTCGCAAACATGTTACGCACATATTCGCAGGATTTGGCTGTATGGCGACGCCGCATTCGCAGCACAGGATCATTGCATTGCTGTTGATATTGTCGGCGCCCAGCTCGCTGACGCCGGTGTAATTATCGTGCTCCATCTGGCACGTTTAATATTGCGTCTTGAGATTTATTCTTATTCCAAATAGAATAACAAAAACACGTGCAACCTAGTGAATTTCACAGCGACGTACAATCGGTGTTGCTGCCTGCGCGTTGGCATGAAATACCAATAATACTAAAACTTGTACAACTACCAAAAATACTGTTAACATTAACATTTCGTAAGTCAGCTTTGTATATTTTACATTTGTACATAACTTGAATTGTAATTGTTTAGTTTATCATCTGTAAATAATAAATATAGTATTTCATCAAACCAAAGCATTAATTTTACGTAAAATTTGGAAAAATAAATTGGTATTTAGTATTTGGTATCCGATATACAACGCATCGGAAAACGTAAATTAGTATTTAAATATTTAAGAACTATTGGTAAAACATCGAAATAATAGTTTTTTATTAAGTATTGACTAATTAAAAGAACATATTCTGAAACTTGTTTGAAAGGAGAAAACAAAAATTGTGTCAGCATATATTGACTGTAATCGCTTTGGCGCCAACATTCCCAATTCAACACAGTAAGCAATCAATCTCGATAGCACAAATATCGATATACAGTGCAATTGCACTTACTAGTTCGATCTCCGTATGCTCACTCGATAAATCAATAAAGAACAATGCAAATTTGTAGTCCATCCCCGTTGTGGACATTTGGACCTTTGTTTCGCGTCTTATCTTAAAGCCCCTCCATCCTAAAATCAACTGCTGATCAACACCAAGTAAGCAGTTACGTAGCAAAATGTCGTTGCGTCCGCTTGTGGAGGGCGATTGTGGCGGTGTCAATCCATTGATGCAGTTGGGTGGGCAATTCACCCGTGATGTTGCACATAAGGACGAAGGTTTTGCTCCTGCGCAGTTCGAGCGCAGCTTGCGCCCAGACGAGCAACTAGTTAACGACTTTCTAGGTCAAGTAGCTGGCCCACCGCAGTCCTTTCAAATGGATACACTGCTACAAGAGATGCGCGGAGTAAACATCCATGGACCACCACAACAGCATAGTGAAATGGCCAATCAATGGGGACGGGATTTTATGCAACAGCAGCAACAGCAACAACACCAGCCAAACAAAACGGTGCAGATACCGCAGCCTATGCAGTCGCAAGACTTCTTTGACGAAACGATGATCTGCACCCAAAACTTTATGCCAAACCAAATGATGCGCCAGCCATACCTTGCCATCACAGCTGGATCTCAGCAACATCAACCTCAGCAGCAACAGCACGATGCTTTCTTCGACGAGAACGTCGAGACGATCATTACTGACAATCTGCCAAGGGTGGAAACTTACGCAGAGTCTCTCGAGGATTGGATCAGTGACTATCAGCGCAACAAGGAGCTCAACGAGCAGCAAACGACAAATTTTAATGAAAAATTCTGGCAGCGTCTGCAGGACGAATGGCAAAAGTTGGCTGAGGAGAACGAACATCCCTGGCTCTCCGAATTTAATGAGAATCTGGACGCCTACAAGGAGTATGAATTTGCCGAACAAAATCCGATGACCGAGCTGGATAATGCTTTTGAGAAGGGCAAGGAGTACTTGAACAAGGGCGACATACCTAGCGCCGTGCTCTGCTTTGAGGTTGCCGTCAAGAAGGAACCGCAACGGGCCGAAATCTGGCAGCTATTGGGCGTCTCTCAGGCCGAAAACGAAATGGATCCACAGGCGATTGCGGCGCTCAAGAAGGCTCTGGAACTTCAGCCGGATAATCGCCCGGTGCTGATGGCCCTGGCCGTATGCTATACCAACGAAGGCTTGCAAAGCAATGCCGTAAAAATGCTGTCCAACTGGCTGGAGGTACATCCGCAGTATAAACACCTGTTGTCCGCTTACCCGCAGCTGCAGTCGGAGACGCTCACCATGGCCTCCTCGCTGATTGGGGGCAACAAGCTGCGCGATCTGCAGCAGGTCTACCTGGAGGCAGTGCGCATGCAGCCCGCCCAAGTGGACTCCGATTTGCAGGAGGCACTCGGTGTCCTCTACAATTTATCCGGCGAATTTGACAAGGCTGTCGACTGTTATAGGGCGGCCGTGCATGTGGATCCTCAGAATGCCAAGCTTTGGAATCGTTTAGGCGCCAGCCTGGCCAACGGCTCACGATCTGTGGAGGCGGTCGAGGCATATCAACAGGCGCTGCAGCTGCAGCCAGGATTCATACGTGTGCGCTACAACGTCGGCGTCTGCTGCATGAATCTGAAAGCATACAAGGAGGCGGCCGAGCACCTAATTACGGCGCTTACCATGCAGGCCCACACGAATGCCTCTAGAGAGTTACCGAACGCTCAGGCCATCGGCCAAAATCAGATGTCCGAGTCGATCTGGAGCACGCTCAAAATGGTCATATCCCTGATGGGGCGAAGCGATCTGCAGGGTCACATCAGCGATCGCAACTTGTCAGCACTCAACGAAGCCTTCAAGGATTAGGCTGCAGCAGTTGGTGTCCGGTGAATAAATTGAAAACGGCATGCATTCCTCCCAACGTCCTTCCATTTAAATTGTTGTTTGGCTATTGTGCTTTTAGTGTATTTCTCTAAATGTTTGGATTCTAGATGTTACAATTAAATTGTTATCGTTCGATCAATCAAAAGAAATTGTATTGAAAAGTGGAACTATGTGTTTTACTTATAATAGTTGTATAGATCAAATTTTCATATAGATGCATTTGTATGTACATCCTGTCTTTGCGGTGCTGCATCATTGGGAGCACATTTGGTTCTGTAGAAAGGAAAGGGCATGGTTAGCAATGGCTTCATGGTATATTGGCCAGACGCTTGTAGTCAATCTTGTCTAGCTGCACCAGCGGTTTCAACTGCTCTGCAAACACGCGCATCTCCTCGCCCACATTCTCCTGGCCCGTGGGCGCCACCACAGACAGTTCGACAATGTAGCTCTGCGAGATGGGCTCGTTGGCCATGTCCTGTTGCTTGCCGGGCACAATTTTGATCAGCTTCGAGACGGTTATCTTCATGCGACCCTTGCGAAACATGTAGCCTGCCCAGAATTTGTAGATCATTAGCTTTTGAGCCGCTTATTCTAGATTCATTTGAGACCAACCTTTTGCTATATATTCGAACTCAAGGCGGAACCCCATTTCGGATAGGAAGTCAAGTATGCCGTTGGTGCAGGCGCAGTCCATGCAGCTGCGCACTAGCGTCGGTCGTCGCATATCCACCTCCGGCTGGCCCAAATATCGCAGCTGGAACGGCGCATCGCGTCCCAGTGCGCGTCTCACGCGGAGGAGTAGCACGGGCTGAGGTGAATTCGGCTGACGCAGACTCATGCACACCTCGAGATCATGAAACGTCTCCGGCGAGGTATCCACATTATCACATAGGCCCTTCAATCTGCAAATGTAATTTCCGTTAATATCAGATTTAAGCCGGGTTTTTGTATTAATTTTACCTGTGCATCAAATGCTCAACGGCTGTGTCCAATATGGAGCCTTGTAGTAAATACTCCAGATTTGGCAGAAAGCGGTTTTTCAGGGCAAGCGAAAGCGATTCCGTTGCTGATGGTATAGCCATATTTCAATAGTAATTTTAATATCAAATTTCAATAAACAAGATCGAGGTTTGTTTATGTTATGCCGTGTTGTTGTATCGCAATATTGCCAAACATTAATCGGTATATCGATATGAGCTAGCTGTAGCCATGGTCAAATATAAGAAGGTTACGCTGTGTCAGACTTTCGATAGGTCTGCGATAGTTTTAACTGTCGACAAATTGGATATTGTATTTATTCAAAAATCACTATTCCATATTTATGCACTTTCAGGAATTAATACATAAATTTGAATTTCTTCTGAAGTTGGTCTCATTTATTACCTTTCTCATGGCGAATATAATGAATTACTTCATCTGTGCATATATGACGTAGATGCGCAGAACCAAAACGCCTTCTGTTTTGCATTGCATATATTTTTGTGGCGTTATCTTATGCGATAATTCTTGAGTGACTTGGCTGCGGGTGGGGTTGCCAGCTGAAGAAGTTTGCATGCAGATAAGGATGCCAGACGCAAAAAAACGAACACCCACATATCGTCGCAATTACAATTATTATTATTGTTGTCTAACAACGTCGACAGATGTGTGAGTGTGAACATTAGCCAACTAAATGGCCAAACTAACGCAATACAAATTGCCAACGAGTTCTTTTCGATTGCTCTGCCATAGCGGTAGCTAATAGCTGTTCGGGCTCTTCAATTACACAGAAAGTTACGTGAACAACAACAGCAGCAACAACAACAACAGCAGCAGCAACAACAAACAAAACAAAAAAAAAAAAAGAAAGAAGAGAAGACACCCAATTGTAACATACATATATGGATATGTGCACACATGCAAATGCCAACATAACACAGTGAGATGACATCGGACGGCTACAACAATAATAATAGCAACAACAAGAACAACGGCATCTACACAAACCAGCTGCAATGAACGTAAAGAAAAGGCCACGTCTGGAGCTGGCCACAGCTGCAACACCAACGGCTGCAACAGACGTTGCATATGCTACATATAGTAACGGGAATGGTGCTGGCACGGCAACAAACGGTATTTTTCTAGCGAGCGGCGTGGACGTGAACAATGGTGCACAAATCTATTTAACCATATGCGGTGACGATGACAATTCGAATGAATCTCAGGAGTTTTATGCCATCGAGAGCATTAAACAGGAACCAGATTTGGATGCGCTGCACGCGCTGCTGCCAACAAATCTGCAGCTGCCAACGGGTTGTGAAATCTATTTAGTTAAAGACACCACCACCACGACGACCACAAGTCCCAAGGCGCACGAGCAATTGTTGCAGAAGCAACACCAGCACCAGCACCAGCAGCAAAACCAACACCAACAGCAGCATGCACAACCATTGGCTTCCATTAAACTGGAGCCGGACTCCATTGCCACACCGTCCACGAACGTGCTGTACGTTAGTGGCAGCGGTGCAACAACGACCACGCACAACATTGTTGTTGCTGCCAGCAAAGATTCACCAGGCAGCGCCTGTGGCAGCGGCAGCGGCAGCAGCAGCTCCTCTTTACCAGTGGCCAGCCATGCCGCAGCAGCAGCAGTTCCAGCCATAGCTTCAGCTGGCTATAATGTTAAGATGGATGCGTTTAAGAAGCGCGACGACAAGCGCCGCGCCACACACAACGAGGTGGAGCGCCGGCGTCGTGATAAAATCAATTGCTGGATCTTCAAGCTGAAGGAGATGCTGCCAACGGAGGGCAATCGCTACAAGCCAATGGCCGAAACGTTGGACAGCAAAGCGGCCAGCATGCGGAATAATCAGCAGCAGCAGCAGAATGGACGCACACCACCCAACGATTCCAAGTCTCAAATATTAATCAAGGCCTGTGACTACATCAAGAGTATGCAAAATGAGATAGACAGGTGAGTAAATGGAGCTCATATATAAACATATATGTATGTATATAGATACACCGTTAATCATTTATCTTTTGCAGTCTGCGCGATTGTTTGCAGGAAGCGGAACATTTGCGTTTAAGCAATCAGGCGCTGCGTGATGAATTGGAAACGTTGAAGCAGCAACAGGAGCTGCAGGAGCGTTTCAATACCGCTGGCGGCTCATTCAACGTAACGCTTAACTCCCTCAATAGCTCAGCTACTAGTGACCTCTTCGATAATATGGATGGGGCGGCCAATCTCTCAGCGGTCTCGTCGATTAACTTTACCAAACGGGGCCTAATGATCAGCGACTACGATGAGTAGAGCCGAGAACCCAAAAACAAACAAACAAACAAACCAAAGAAGAGATAATAGCAAATTTATATACATACATACAGACAGACAGACATATATATATATATATATCTATATATAGTTAAATCATTGTATGTGCCAGAATTTGTTGAGCGGACGAAAAAGAAGATGAAGCTTCGGTTGAATCGAAGATATTTTCTTGTTATCGCTTTTTGTTAAATATTGGCTGGCAATCCTCATATATACGGCATACGTACATACATAAACATAAATACATATTCATATACATATACATATGCTGACTTACATATATATACATACATGCATAATATAATAATTCATATTTTGAGCATATATTGTGCTTGTTTTTTCGATTTTATTGTAATTGTTACTCGCACTAATTAAATAATGTAAATTAATTTGTAATATCTTAAAAATTTATCTAAAGCTACCTATACAATTATATATATATATATACATATATACATACATTAAGCGGTTAGCGAAAGTCTGCACATAAATTAAAGATGTTCGGGCTAGTATGTTGCCGAATCGTTTTGCCTAGGAATTTGGCAATATCGTATACAGCTCGATATAGAAGAATATAACAAGAAAATAATATCAGACATAACCGCAATCAGGCAAATCATAAAACAAGAGAGAGCATATGTGTGTGTGCGTGTGTTAAAAAGAGAGAGCGAGATCTAGATATCTAGGGAGTATGCGTGCGAGGCTCGCCTCAATTCAAATGCATATTGTATGCAATTCGCTCTTGTGGTTTGGTGTGTACAGAATAACGATATTGTTAAAGAAAATTTGTAAAAACCAAAACAAAAAAACAGACATTTGAACACATATTGTTGTGAATCGTTAGAACAATTGTTTTTTGGTATAGCGTTGATGATATGAAAAGTGCAATTTGTGTTACTTGTTGCTATCTACATATATACCAGTTAATAATTCTATTAAATTCAATAAAAGTAAAAAGACATAATTTTCGTCTTACCTCGGTCCTTCTTCTTTGTTTTTGCCTGCATCTCGAAATTTTAATTTGTATTGCCGATTTTAGCGCTGTGTGAACTTAGCCAACACTACTTTTCGATAGCCTATTTTATAGCACTGGTACGCAATCGATTTGCCGCCACTTAGCATGAGTCCAGTACTATCGATAGACAGATATCTACAAGTTCTACCCGAAACGATTCAACGCAATATTTACAAGTCTTAATTTCTTGGTCGCAACGAAACCAAAGTAAACATTCAACTAGTGAACTCGAGATCGAAATTTTCTAGTGGCATATCAATTTTGGCAGGCCAAATGCAAACAATGTGACTAACTGCGAACATAAATAAATATAGATATTTATAACTACCTTAAGTAAACAAACAAATCCTATATAAGTTGTTAAGAAAAAAAAAAGCTAAAACCGAAAACGGAAAACATAAACAAGTGCAAAACTGTGCAGCAGCAGCAGCAGCCGCAGACGCAAACGCAGTTAAACGGAAAAAGTGTAAAATTGTAATTGGGCAAAAGATAATCTGCATACCAATTGTGAAAGAACAAGAACAGAAAAACTAGTTTGCAGCAGCGACGTCGACCGCACGATAACAAGAGCGACCGACGCCAAGGTAGTTAACGAGCTGACAAGGGGAGTCCAGTGGCCAGACAGGCGGGCGGGAAAGAGATAGCTGCTATCTGGCCAATAAGTGTGAGTGCAAGCGCGAGCGTATGGAACCAGTTCTCTGCTAACGGCAGGCACTATGCAAACCGACTGAGCAACAACAACAATAACAACAGCAGCAGCAACAACAACAACAACAACAGCAACTATAAGAATAAGAATAAGAGTAGCGCAGTATCAACAAGTTAAATCAGGATGAACGTAAAATGGTTGCTGGCAGCCCTGCTGCTGTTTGCGCCAGCCAGAAGCGGGGGCAGCACTGCCATCATCAGCACTGGCATCATCAGCAGCAGCAGCAGCAACGCCCCGCCCGAAATCATTTTCCGCCAGTGCGAGCCCATCCGGATTGAGATGTGCCGCGGCATTGGCTACAACGAAACATCAATGCCCAATCTGGTGGGGCACGAGCTGCAGACGGACGTGGAGTATACGCTGCAAACGTTTGCCCCGCTCATCGAATACGATTGCAGCTCCCAGCTGAAACTCTTCCTGTGCGCCGCCTATGTGCCCATGTGCACGCCCAAGGCGCCGGTCCACTCGATCGGGCCCTGTCGCAGCCTCTGCGAATCCGTGCGCATTCGCTGTCATCCGGTGCTCCAGGGTTTCGGCTTCCCTTGGCCGCCGGCCCTCGACTGCGAGCGCTTTCCGCGCGAGAACAATCACGAGACCATGTGTATGGAGGGACCCGGCGAAACGCATCTCACGCTCCAAGACCATGAGCTCTATGGCCAGCAGCTGCCGGGCCTGAAGATGGGCGCACCGCTGCCGCTCGACTGCTCGGCCCTGGCCAAATCCCATTTGTATGTGAAGCTGCATCGGTCCGGACGCTGTGCACCATTGTGCGAAGCGGACATTCTGTTTACGCCCAGCGAGAAGCATCTATCCGAAATCTGGGTATCCACCTGGGCGTATGCCGGACTGGGACTCGCCTGCGTTGCCACGCTCTGCCTCCTCCTGTTGGGCGGTGATCATCGTGGGCGTGGCACCGCCGGCAGCGCCGCCAGTGGCAATGCGGCCGCCAAGTGGTCGCGTCTGTTGTCGCCGCTGCTCTGGTGCCACAACATGGTCACCATTGGCTGGACGGTGCGTTTCATTGTCGGACGCACGGGCACCGCCTGCGGCACAGATCCCCAGGCGCCCAACGAATCCCTGCTCAGCGTCGATGGCCTCTCCAATGCGGCCTGTGCCAGCGTCTTTCTGTTGCGATACTATTTCGGCATGGCTGCCTGCGCCTGGTAAGTGCTGGAACTAGGCAGGAACTAGTTCGAATCCGAAATTGATATATGAACTAAAGTACTGGAACTAGTTTAAGAACTTATATATGTGAACTGTGTGAGAGCAGCAGGCAGACTGGAACTAGTCGGAAATTCTACTTGACTCAAGTCTGGAACTTGTTCAATTGATCTTTGATTTTTAGAGCTTTTAGGAACTGCATTTTGAAGCTTGCTCGAAAGTTAAATAATGTTAAGTTTTCATATCACCAGCAGCCAGAATGGAACTTGTTCTTCCGTTCCCTTTGAGTAACCCAATTCTGAAAATCGTTCAAAAGGCTTTAGATTTTGAAGGGAGCTTCTGGAACTGGTTCAAAAAGTTATTATTAATTTAAACACTATTCATTTAAACAAGAGCTAGACTGGAACTTTTTCAATAGATTTCTGCATTAGATAAACTTTAAAGCAGGCACGTTAGTAACTGCTGGATCTTGTTAAAAAACCCAAAAACTAGTTCATTAGCTATTAAATTCTATTTATGTATGTATTTTAGTTTTCCGCTTTTTAAATCGAGAATGTTTTATTCCAAAAGTCTTATTCGTATGGGTAATTAAATGCCGGAACCAGTATGGAACTTGATCATATAGGTCGTATACTTGATATTATATGAAGCCAATAAGGCTTTGAACTAGTTTCTTCAAATTGTATGTCTAATGCTTGGAACTAGTTCAGTAGTTCTTATTAAAAAAAAAAAAAAAATTAAGTAAGCCATAAAACTCATGTTTCATTTTTTGCTTGAGTGTGATTTTAGTACTATGACTGCGAACTGTTTTACGACTTGTCCATAAATGTGGTATATGTTATTTTCATGTCGTGTGGTTGGGGTTGATAACAATAGAGATAGGAATTTGCTAACGCCACCTATTTATGACTGAAAACGTTTTGTGTTTCAGCCCAAATGAATATAGGTATATATATCAAATGCAAATGCTATATACGATATATGCATACATTTAATCTATATGCTATAAAATTAGAGATTCGCCTAAAAATCAATTCATTCTCTGTTTTCTGCTCAAAGATTTGGATTCTCAGAATCATCTAAAATTTACCTATAATAGTGAAATAGTTTTTATTTGATTTTATTATTATTATATTGATGGACATCGTTCTATGCTAAGACTAAACGGAATCTCAAATACAGGCGAAAGATAGATGGAAAAGTGAAGGCAAAAATAGTTATAGAAATAGAAAAGATGAAAAATGATCAATAGACACTAAATGGTAATAGATAGACCCTTAACATCTAAAGTTATATTATATTCAAATCTGATTTCGATCCCACATGAAGCACACACAATGGAAGGAATCTAATAAGTCCTCTACTCTATTTTTTACAGGTGGGCCATTTTATGCCTTGGCTGGCATCGGGATATACGCCGCAATAGTCCCGATACCAAGGGACATATAGCGCTGCCCGCCGCTAAGCGACAGGGAGGCAGCAGCCATGGCAGCGCTCAGCAGGATTTGGCGCAGAATAACTTCGTGTGCTTTGTGGCCTGGGGACTGCCGGCGTTCCAGACGGCGGCGGTGATCGTGATGCGACTCGTCGACGCAGATGAGCTGTTGGGTATGATGGACTTATTTGTACCCTTAACGGTAACACGACTACGACTGATTTCTCTCCTTCCAACAGGCGCCTGCTTTGTGGGCAATCAGTCGGACAAGGCGCTGCAGGTGCTGGTTGCCACGCCCGTCTTTTGCTATTGGATCTTTGGCTCGATGAATCTAATCTCTGGCTATTTGGTGCACTGCCGCAACAAGGAGATATTGCGCAACAGCAATGCACTGAGCCTGCAGCAGCAACTGCAGCTGGGCGTGCACAACAGCTCCGGCATTGGCATCTTTCTGTTCATCTATGGCACCGCCTGTGCCCTGCTGCTGCTCGCCGTGATCTATGAGTTTGCCAACATCGATGTTTGGCTGAGTCAGCGGGAGACGAGCACACCGCTCTGGCCGTATCTAACGCGCGCCTTCATGGAGCTAATGCTGGGCATTTGCTGTTTCGCCTGGGTGCTGGGTCCCAGCATATCCAGTCTCTACAAGCGCCAGCTGTCCATGCGTCCGCTCAAGCAATCGGCCGACCGCCATCCGCAACAGCAGCTGCAACAACAACAGCAACAGCAGCCCTCGCTTCTGCATCAGCACCGTCACCATCATCATCATCATCATATGCAGCAACAGCAGCAGCAGCAGCTGCAGCAACAGCAACTCCAACAGCTGGATGGCCAGAGCAGCTCGCGTGGCTCCCACCTGGCGTGCAGCAGCACCGTTGTCTCCTATCACTCGGTGCGTCCCTCGCACCAGTCCATGGTCAGTGCGCCGCCACTGATCAGCAGCCCCTACAAGCACAAGTCGCAGCACACGGGCGCCGGCTCCATATCGCTCAACCAAATGTCTAACTATTCGCTCGGCCGCAGCGCCCAACAGACGCCGCACGCCCACTCGACGCAGCGGCTCTACTATGCGCCATCTAAGCATGCCCATGGCCATCATCATCATGGCAGCTATACACACTATCCGCAACTGCAGCGCTATGGCAACGAGACATTGCTCTGAGCGTGAGTCATGTCCAGCTTTACTGATTACTCTATTCATCTGCTAACAACTTGTTCCACTCTTATCCAGATTGATCGCTGCCCTCGCCAAGAGTTCTTCAAGTCTGAGGCCGCGCGTTAAGCACAAATGCGGCTATAACAACGCAACGTTCCTGCCAAGGTCAGCATAGAATCAGCCTACTTTAGCTACCTATCAATTTGCATTTAAGCAATTTACACTTTATGCACAATTTGTTAACTTGATTAAGGCCTTTGCCTTAAAAAGATTGTATACATGGAGAGAAAGCATATTCAAAATTGTGCCTTAGATGTGAGAGAGCGAATGAACTAATGCAGTCTAGACTCTAGTTTCTTGAGAGATATCAACTTAGGTAATTTTAAAACATATAGTAGAGCTCAAAAGCAACTGAGTTGTATAAGAATTTGAATTGTTTGTATGGATTAGAGCGGAGCATATATATTAGATTCCTTGACTTAAACTGCAAACAGTTGTCTTAGCCTAACTAGTTCCAGTTCAACTTGTAAAATTGAACTAGTTTGGGCATATGCCTTAAATTAAACTAGAATTCCTTGAGCTTATATCTGTGTATACTCTATATATCATTTCAAATCAATTTATAAGCCAAATTAGGGCCAACAAATTGTGCATACTTATATTTAGGTTTCACACTATTTCTGACTTTTGGGAACCCACGTAAATGTATTGCTTCAAATGTATTATCTTGTGTATGCGTGTCTGTACTTAATATTCTATTTTAATTAATATTTATGTTGTGTTCCTTTAAATGTTGCTTGAAATGCCATGAAATGAGTGAAAAGCAAGGAACTAACTTCAGCTAAAAGAAAATAGCACTTTTACATTTTGAACTAGTTCCTGGATTTTTGGTTTAGCTTTGCCTGATATGAAACAAATTTAATATTAATTATAATATTTATAAACATTTTGTGCAATACTTTAAATTTTCAAAAATGTATTTTGAAATTTCTATATTTAATTCGACATTTTTGTAAATGTAACTTGGCCTTATTTACTTAATTATGTAATTTTCTATATTATTTCATGGCACTTTGATTTTTGATAATTATTTTTTAGCGCGTAACCAAAGTACAATACACTAAAAACAATTCTTGCCCCATATTCTAATTATAATATATATTTTTTATCATTCTGCTTCCTATATATATATATATATATATATATAAATATATGTAAATTCTGTGATACTGTGATTCAAGTTTTAAAGATTTAATAAAAAAAAAGAAGTGTACTTAAATCCAAAATCGATTCGAAACGCAAGTGTACTTAAATCAAACATTAATTGTATTCAGTGTGCCATTAGAGTTAAGAATTAAACAAACAAAAAAATACTTAATACATTTATACATATTATAGCAATTAAGTTCCAACTAAGTCTTGAGAGTCTTTATAAAAGCTGAAAAAATGTTGAATTCAATCAAATCGTATTCAACTCCATTTATATATCGTATAAATGAGCATGCCTTCTATCCCTTCTATTTTTTTTTAAATAAAACCATTTATATATATATATAAATATGTCAAATGTATTTCGTATCTTATTTATGGCGAATAAAGTTGTCCAAAATGATTTAATGCTGTTTACTTAATACATGGATTTTCTTTGTTTTGATTTTTGGTATATACAATTTTCTTTTTACAATTTTACCTGATGAGCATTTTCGTGTCTTATACGACTTCTGCGTTTCTCTTATATTTGAGCTGCCGCAAATGGAGTTCATCGCTAGTTCAAGTATTATTGTCGACTGGGTGGCAACGCTGCGGTCACGTCGCGTCGAGCGGGTGCACAAACCACAATTGTATCGCCTCGATTGTTGTTGTTGTTGCCACTTCTCCCGTTGCCGTTCGCTTGCCAATTATCAAGGTCCTCGTCGGTCGCGGCCTCGGCCTCGGCCTGCTCCTTGGCACGCTGATGGTATTTAAGTTCGCTGGCATACTTCGAGTTTGTAATGCCCAGGAATGAGGCAAGGCCGCCGCCAACGTAATCAATGCCGGCCAATATATTGTGGCCCACCTTGGTGGCTTTGTAACGTAGGCGCGGCCCGAGCGGCAGTTCGCGCTGCTCCCGAATGAGTCACAAAATTTGATTAGTTACCAATAATTGATTCATTCATTCATTATCGTATCAACAGCTAAATTCATTGTTTACACAAGGCTTACCTCCAATTGGGCATCGTAACCCTTATCGGGCACGTCCGGCTCGCCGTCGCTATCGCTGGAGGAGGGCTCCTCCATGACGCCATCGCTGAAATACAGCATCCGTTTGCTCGACTGCAGCTCGAGGGAGGAAATGCGATCGGTTTCGGAGCGGCCATTGGCCGCGGACTCGGAATTAGTATTCACTGTAGTCGACATGTTTGAATTATTTGTTTTCAATTTGATATGAAATATGAATTAGTTATGCTAATGGTAATTGCTTTGGGTTAGTCACACAAACGCACGCGTTAAATGCGAGTTTTACACATGCACGGCACTGAGTGAATGGCCGAGGGATAACTAAAACAACAAACACAATTTGAGCGGCTCAACCGTCGTTTTGGTCTTGATTCGCCAAATACAAAAATCAACATCCACAAACAAACAAACACACACACGAAATCCAAACAAAACACGTTAATGTCGCCTGTCCATATGGGGGTCGTTTATGTCCTTGGTTTGGGGGCCGGCGTTGCGTGCCAAGCGCCAGTTTGCCATATGTAATCAATAAAATGCCGACTCAATGCCTATGTCGCCCAGCGTATCAACAAAACCGCAAGCAGCGCAAAAAGAATTGTAATCAAAACTGTATACAAATCGCGTCGCTTGTAATCGAAACTATCGAAAGTATGTATTTCAAGTGCAACCAGAGCCAAGAAGATATCGCCACGCGTGGCCATTTCATTAACGATCTACAGGTGTGACGTCACAAGTGTATAAGCAGAAAATACTGCGTAATTTTTAAATTTATGGTTTATTAAAATTGTGAAAATGAATAAATGTAATTAACAAAGCAACATTAGACAGCTTATTAAATTATTAATATATTTAAATTGCACCTGATTAGCTATGTCAAAAAAAAACTGCTAATCATATCAGTTACTGAAAAGTTGATCAAAAGACTGTGAGTTCATTGCGATCAGTTTATCATTGTTATTAAAATTGCTATGCATAATCGTATTATTCTTGTGCAATCTTCCAAGCTGTTGCACTCATGAGTCATGACCATCGTTTATCGGATGGGTCTAGTATGACCGTATTTGTTGTAAACAGCTGTTTACTGATTTCTCATCGCGTCGTTTACAACAATTAAAAATATTGATAATAATTAAAATCAAAACAATGGAATCCCCAATATCAAATCCTGTGACAAAGGGTATGCCATGCGAACTTGTCGAATAATCCGTGCTCAACGATTGCTTAGATTTTCAGGTGGCTGGCGTTTCACGCAGTGGACGCGTACGCAAAAAATCGTCTAAACTGTTGGACTTCGAATCTCCGGAGGAAATTGAAAAGCGCACCAAACGACCGGGCAGGCAACCAGCCAGATATCCAGGACGAGGCCGGCCGCCAAATGCGCTGCGAGAGCGTGAACAAGAATTGGCGCTGGCCTACGCCGAGGAGGAGGACGAGGAGGATGAGCTGGAACACAATCACAATATCTCCGATGAGGAGACCGCAATACCCACAATTGGTGGCACGGCCGATTTACGTGGCGCCCTTATGAACTCTGATGATGAGGTGGACACATTGGTCCAAGACCTGGTCGAAGGTGTCGAGGCGGAGGCCTCCTACACGAACGATTCGCGGGTTCGACAGAGTCTTTATATGCGAGAAAAGTCAAACAATAAGCGAAAGCTGCTCAAGGATAACAAATTGCAAAGAAAGGACAAGGTGCGGGCGCGCTATACAGCCTACAACTTGTGGATGCGTGAGGTGCGCAAACGCGACTTTCCAGATCTAGGTGAGACATTATTCAAAATCATAGACAAATAACTAAACGTAATCTCTCGCCTAGACTCAGCCAATGCGGCACGAAGACTCAGCGAGCTGTGGGCCAATGTGTCCAACAGGGAGAAGAACGCCTGGCGCCGCAAAGCCAAGGTGCTGGCAGCAAAGGCGCGTACCCGGGAAAATAATGCGCCAGCTGAAGTGGCTACAGCGCAAACACCGTCAAAGGCAAGCAATGGCAGCGCCTCTGTGGCAGCGGCGACTCCAGACTCGAGTTTTGTGAATCGCGCCACAACGAGTCGCACGAAGAAATTGGCTGCAGATCGACGCCAATTGCCAGAGCAGGCGACAACACCCACCACGTGGGCACAAAGCAGACAGAAACGCAGTAACAACAGCCGGATCAAGGCGATTCCCGCAGCCACAAGCCAGGCGAGCCCATCCACTCGACAAAGCGCTGCGCAATTGGATATGGAGCTGGCCAGTGGCAAGGTTACACCGTCGAGCATTGAGGCTATCGATGCGGCTGCCCATTTAAAGCTGCTTGGCGAAAGTCTGACAGTGATTGGGGAACGCTTGAAGGAGCACAATGGACATGTCGCCCTCTCTGGCAGCCTCTCTGTCCTACTGGACAGCCTCTTGTGCTCGATGGGGCCGCTGCTCTGCATGACAACGCAAATACCTGGACTGGAGAACAAGACGCAGCTAAGCACAAATCTGGCCACAACGTTGGACAACATTGCGTATGTGATGCCAGGACTTTAAGCCAAGTTCATAAATATTTGTAGTTCCCCGTGTAAGTATAATATTTTTATTGGCATATTGTGGAGAGAACGGGAGTGTGCGCATTTGCTCTAGGCAGAATTAACATTAGCAACAATATTATATAATTTAAATAAAACAAAAACGAAACAATTGTAAATAAGTTGAAAAAGAAATAAATCTATATATTAGTAAAAGGAAAAGAGAGAGAGAGAGGTCAACTATTGAAACCATGAAAATTGGAGGGAAAGTGGTGTATCGTTAAGTCAATCGATAGATATGCAAATGCGCACTCGATTTAGATTAAGTTTATATCAACTATCGTACATTTTAAGCAATAACTGAAACGATTAAAAGTAGCTAAACAAAAACAAAACGCCCCCTTTTTCAATGATCATTTCTTTTTCCTTATTATATCGCTTTAAATCTTTAATTAAAATAATAAAGCGATACCTTACTTTAGGCTTCGAGTAAACAACTATCCAACTACGAATAACGAAATGAAAGGTCGTGTAAGCAAAGCAAATAAAAAACCCCAGTAAATTGAAATGAATATATCAATTTTAAGAACCCCATTTCGAGGAGAATCTTTGAAAATTTGACCGCTTGGCCTGTTGACGGCTTGGCTGGCACTGCATTCCTATCGATATATGCTAACTGAAAGTATCGATGCGGATGCACTTTGAAAATTGCCATCACTATAGCGATACCATTGCGATAGAGTTTTTCTTTTACACGGGAGGGAATTGCAATTTATTGACTAGAATTTTGCAGATTTTTATTAGATCCAGATTTGCGCACGCCCACCCACACAAACACAATGATGAAGCAACACCCAACGAGCAAGAGGAAAAAATCATCAGAGCTGCAGTTGCCCTGCGGCTGGCGCGATTGTAAAGTGGTTTGCGATGGCGAATGGCTGCTCAATGGCCACATTGCCGAGCATCTGGAGAAGCACCAGCAGCAAGAGTCACAGGGCAAGAGTCCGGACAAATGTGTATGCGTATGGAACGATTGCGATTTTCAAACAGATTGCCGCGAAGAATTCGAACGGCACAGTTACTATCATGGCTATTACATTAATCTGCTGCTCCAGGGCAAGCACGAGTGCGAGCTCCATCCCGAGATACCTTCCTGCTATGCACTGCCACGCAAAGGCAACAAGCTGCCCGAGCTGAAACAGAATTTCCATTGCGGCTGGAGTGACTGCCAGCGCTCGTTCATTTCCATAGTCGAGTTCCAGGATCACATTGTGCAGCACGCCTCCTTTGAATATGAGATACAAAAGTCGCCAGACGACGAGCGGCCCAAGACCCAGTGCAACTGGACGCTGTGCAACAAGCAGCTGGAGAACAAGTATCGCCTCATCGAGCACATCAGCACGCACTCCAACAAAAAGCATGTTGCCTGCTATCATTGCGGCGAGCTGTTCAGGACGAAGACAACGCTGTTCGATCATCTCCGCCGGCAGCCGGACAACAACAGTAAGTAAATTGAGTAAAGAATAACAAAAAATGTATTTCACTCTCTCTCTCTCTCTCTATCTATCTATCTCTCTCTGTTTCTGTCTACCCGTCTCTCTCTCCCCATCTAGCACACAAATTTCAATGTGCGCAGTGCTTTAAATTCTTTGCCACGGAAAAGCTGCTGCGCGGTCATGTTGTGCGGCACGTGAACTGCTACAAGTGCACCATGTGCGACATGACCTGCAGCTCGGCCAGCTCGCTGACCACGCACGTACGCTATCGCCACCTGAAGGACAAGCCGTACAAGTGCACGGAATGCGACACACGCTGTGTTCGCGAATCGGATCTGGCCAAGCACGTACAGATTGTCCACTCCAAGATGGTGCATCAGTGCGATCAACCCGGCTGTCAGTACTCCGTGCGCACCTACACGCAGATGAGACGAGTAAGCCAACATCAATCCAACTACCTATATGACCTCTCCCCTAACTCGAATCGATTTCCTTGCAGCACTTTCTGGAGGTGCACGGCAATAATCCGATATTCTATGCCTGCCATTGCTGTGAGCGCTACTTTAAGACGGGCAAATCCCTGTCCGTTCATCTGATTAAGAAGCACGGCTTTCGTCTGCCGTCGGGCCACAAACGCTTCTCGTATCGCGTGGATGAGAACGGTTTCTATCGGTTAGAGATGACGCGCATTGAGAGCCTGGAGGTTACACAGCAGATCTTAGCGCCACATATCAAAGAGGAGCCGAACCTGGCCGGCAGCTGTTATGAGATAGTGAATCCAATTGGTGTTGACTACGAACGCATTATCGTTTCCAACGATGCCAACGAGGCGCAGCTGGTGGGCGAGGTGACCATCTCGTTGCCCAGCCTAAACGACGAAGACTTCTGAATGCAGAAATCGAAATTCAATCAAAATCAAAATGGAAATACAGTAAGCACTCGTTGACACAAACGGCTGTGTTCACGGTATGGTGCTCCTGTTTCTCCAGCCCCCTGTTCCTGATTCACTTCCACAAAAATGCACCGCCGAGTACTCATAGTTTGTAAGCATCATCTAACCTTAACAAGATTTGTTCGAGACTGCGAACTCCAGCTGCGGCCAGACACACACATACACATGCATGTGCACGTTTAGCGAATGCCCACTGTAGTCCAAGGTCTCCTATACGTATAGCATAATCGCATTTAGAAAGAACTATGTATCACATTTAATTTAGTTATAAGTACAAAGTTAAGAGTTCGACAAGCATATTTAATAAACCAAACCATGGAAATCACTAAAACTATCAAATCTTTTGATTGCTCGCAATGTGTTCTACTTCTATCAAGTAAATCCTAATACATACATATGTATATGTACATAGGTATTTCTATAGTTTTCAATTAGTTCTAGGCATTCCCTTCCAAGAGGTATTCCAATAACTCGTCGTTGTTTAATTTCGTGTCTAACCAAGCTAAGCGGAAAATCAGGCAAGCTGTGGAAACCACAGTTAAGAATATTTCCAGTGGCATTCCATCGTACATACACAATCATATCAAAGCCGGTCGTTCTTTGCAATCTATAGCAATATTGGAAATTACCGTTTAGAATCTTCCATATTGGTCCACTTATTGACAAAGGTGGCATCGCCAAGTCAATAAAAATAATGAAAAAAAAGAACAGTTAAGCTTTTGCTTAAAGTGAGGTTATGGAACCACTAACAAATGTTCAACTGTCATTTTGGTTCGTTTAGTTCACTTAAAAAAAATAAACACTCATGCGTAATTATTGTAATTTGTTTTTTAATTCTGGCTTCATCGACTGTTCAGTTTTCTTCTTTACACGTTTTAGCAAATGCTGTTAACACTGCACAACATTTATATAAAAAAAACACCGTTGATGTTTTAAAGTGTACCGATTGATGTTATTTTTGCTGCTGCTGTTGTTGGTTGCCAAGGTTTTTACTTGGCATGAGTCTGAGCCTTCCTGAGCTGAGTGAGAATGTTGGATAGTTCCTCACGCTTCCTCTTGGCACGGATGTGTGTGCCCAAGCGGCGCTTCAGGTACTTCAGGGCGCGCTTATCCTTGGACACCTTCAGCAATTCCATGGTGCGCTTCTCGTAGGGCGCATGTCCAACCACCTCACGAACCAGATCGCGGGTGAATTTTGTGTGGCGGGTTTGAATCTGCAAATACAATGTCAAACATAATGTAAACAAATGCCAATAGGGATATTATTGATTTTTCACTTACGTTCTTCAAACGGGAGCCACGCAGACCCTTGACCTTCTTGTCGCCGGTATACTTGACATTCTTGACTTTGGTGGTCTTGTGGCCCCTGTTGAGACCAATACACAGCTCGTAGCGGACTGCCATTGTCACTACAAAACAAATAAAAATTGTAAACACAGTTTTTAATTAGTTTCACTTGTTATTCATATTCAACAACTGCGCTATATATAGCATCGATATTTTAAGTTACTATTGCACACATAATTTGCACATACAACTGTATGATGTTTGCAATAATTTCAGAATTTGTACACAACTATTTCCCGGCCGACCTACCTCAGTTGCTGTCAAATGGTAGAAAGAGCGCTGTCAAAGAAAGCTAACAGGAAGCCGTTGCGCTCTGACATTAGCTTAGAGCTGCCAGACTATTCAGTTTTGGCCTTACACATACGATACGATTTTCGATTTTGAAATTTATATTATGTCAATTTATATTAATCATATGGCTATGCACCGGGTTATAGTAATATAATATGATTAAATATTTATTGTTCTATTGAATTATGAATATAGTTTTAAGGCACTTTCAAAGATACTAAATCACAGTTGCTAATAATTTATCGTTCAGTATATTTAAAAAAGGCGGGCTAATTTATGTATCTAAGTATTGTTTTAAGCGTCAGTCAGTGGTTCAATTTTACTTTTACCTTTAAATATAATTTTTTTTTTCAAGGAATACGCTTAAATATGAAAAAATATTTACATATCGTTTACAAATTTTTGGTATTTATAGGGGTTCTTCTTATCGCTTTTCACGACTAGTTTTAAATACAGCTCTGTTCTTGCATGTGTTGTCATTAAGCTCGATTAACTGTATTCATTCGCGTTTTAGCAATTTGTGCAAACAATTGAGGTGCAATACCATATGGGACAATATTAAAAAGCGATTTGTTTGTAAACCAAGTGCATTTCAATAAATAGCAGGGCACTGATCGAACGTTGTCATTAGTTTATCGGCTTTTGTGCACTATGATGGCAACACTGCATACGCCGGCCATGTTATGATATGTAAAAGTTGGACGTAGACACGTGTTTAATTTGTGCTCCCAAAATACGCTAAAAATTTGTGTTATAAGTCAAATAAAAAACAGTGAATATCATAAAAAACAATAAAGTCAATAGTTACGCTTCTTTAAAAGCAATTCAAAGTAAATTCTTTACCCCACTGGTTTCAAAAGGTAAGCGCAATTTTTAACACGCGGAACATAACCTACTACAAAACATTTGCCAAAACACTCGCAGAGCAAAGCAAAAAAATGGTGTCATGTTGCTTGAATGCTCGAAGCAAACGCAATTTGTCGTAAAGTGTAACGTGTATATGCAGCAAAACAGTACAAAAATTAAATATTCTTTTCCGCTATTAATAATTTTTTTATTTTTTTTATTGTATATGTGAGCCTGTGTCTGTGTGTGAATGCAAAAAATGCGCAACATAATCAATAGGTGGCAACGTCTTGTTGTTTTTGCTGTCGCTAACACATGCGGCATACAATTTATACCGCCTGTCAGCTTGTGTCGGTGTGTGCGTTGAGAGTGTATTTGTATGTAGGATCAATGTGCTCTTCGTTTTGGTCCTTATTTCTTATGCTTGCCTATTATACAATGAAAATTTGAAAAAAATTTGTTGCTGTCCCTGCTTACATGTGTGTTTATACATATGTATATGTATATATATGTAGACGAGTACATATGACATTTGTATACATACAAAAGTTTCAGTATATTTAAATATATGTGTATATGTATATAGATATATATTTATGTACAATTCTGTTAGCGTCGTGAGTCATATAGCTTAGATATTAATTTTGTTACGTTTTCCATAGAATTTGTATTTAGTTTGAAATGTTTGTGCGCATTATGTTTTGTTTTGTTGTTTGACGGCTTTCACTACGCCATTCAATCAAACGCTTTAATTTGTTGTTGTGCTGATAAGCAACAAACAACAACAAAGCCAAAGCAGAAGGGGGAGCTAAAAACTAAAGCCAAATCGAAATATCACACATTTTCACGATTATACAATACACTTCTACAAAAAAAAATGCCGTGGTTGTCGTCGTCGTCTTTGTTGTCGCAGAGCATATGATCGCCAACCACGTTGCCAGACTAGAGGAAATGGACAAGGGGAAGGGGGTGGGGGCAGGGTGACAACTCTTAGGCCAAAAGTAAAGCAGATCGTTGTTGCACTTGGCTTTTGGCCGTTTATTGAATTTGAGTGCGTGTGTGTGTGTATGTATTAATAGACGAAAATCGCCTTCTCACTTGCTCATGCACGTAGACGAGCACCCTTCGTGTGTGCGTGTGAGTGTGTGATAACGAGTTGAATACAATCCATAGGCCTTGGCTTCCAGCCGTGGCTGGTTTAACAACTGTCAAACACTAAATTTTAATGTGCATACATAATACAAATATAAACTGGAATTTTACTAAAACATTGCCAACTAATTGTAACGTGCTTTTGGCACCTTCTGCAAGTTCAAAGTCAAGCGCCAATCGTCAAATATTTTTGTTTGCATAGGCAAAACACACGCATAGACACACACACACACACACACTCATACAGGCCAACATGTATAAGAGTTTCGCATTTTTAACGGCATTCATACTTCACATACATGTGTAAGTGCTGAAGAGTGCGCCCGCTTTGTCCAGGTGGCAACACTGCGCCAAATGCAAAATGTGCCAACAGTTGATGGACAACCTCTCACAACTGTGCGCCCTGATCGTTCAGTTCTAATATGATGATGACCTTTGTGCCTGTGTTCTATGATTAGGGCTTATCAATGGTGACGAAACCAGCTCTCTGTAAATTAATGCGTGTGTGTGTGTCCAGCGTCTAGCTTTGCCTATAAACAACAGAGACATCGACACACACACACACAGACACACATACACACGGCAGCAGGGCAACAGGTTTGCCCAAGAAACAAAGAGCGGGAGTGAGAGAGCACACTAAAGAGAGCGAGGTTAACGTTTTTATTGTCTCATTGAAATGCTTTGACGAAGGGCGCTCTTTGCTATCTGTCTATCCATCTATCTGTCTGTCTATTTGTCTATCTGTCTGTCTGTCTCTCTGTCTGTTCAATTTTTGATCGAATTTTTGTTTTGAGGCTGTTGACACTGCAGTTGCGTCTATTAACAGAGTGGGTGGTTTTGGGTGGCTTGGGTTGCTTTCGGCAACAATCGACAAATGGCAAATGTCTCGCTAGAAATAATAAATAGAAAAACGAAGCAAATCACACGATCCTCATCTTAGCACACACACACTAGCGGGGAGATGGAGGGGGTGGCAAAATAAAAAAAGAGGAGAGAAAAAAACAACAACTGTGAAACGCTTTTGGGTAGTTTCCCTTTGTATATCGAGGCGCTATCATCGCACGGCGGCGATACGCATAGAACCTAGAAAAAACATAAAGCTCGAATTCGACGAGTCGCAACGCCGGCATCAAATCAACGAATCAAATATAGATAAATAAACGCAAATTGAGTTATAATCGAGTAGTGAAGTAAACACAAACCCAGCGAAAAGTTCAATACAAATAAAGCAAACAAATATTAAAAAGAAAATAAATTTATATAGAAGAATGAAGTTTTAAATTCCCTACGAAAATAACGAGCGAATAAGTTTCGAGTGTGCGTGTGTGTTTGGTAGAGTTTTAATTGTTTTTATTTAATTTTCTACTTGACTTTATTTGGAAAATTCCACAATCAGTGTGCACAGTGTGGCCAATTAGTAAAGGTGATTCCAAAATGTTTAAATTTATGGTTTTGTTATTGCTTTAACGTTTGACTGTCATTTGATGTGTATTTGATATATATTTATCTTATTTTCTATTTATTTTGGTTTTCATTTGTTCTTATTAGTTTTTTAGCAACGTTTGTTTTGTAACGATTTCATAACAATTGCCGTAAGCGTAATGCTTGTTGTTGTCATTGCTGTTGTTGTTGTTGTTCTTATTGTTGTTCTTTAGTTAGCCGAAAGCTGCTTGCGTTTGCTTTTGTTGTTGTTGTTGCGGCTTTTTCTTCACACTTGACACTCAGCGCACGCGCAAGTGAGACGCATAATACGCTCTCGCTCGCTCACTCCTTTGCTCGATCGTGTGTGTGCGCGGCGCGCTCACTCTCTCTCGCTCTCGCTCTCCCACTCTTGCTTGTTGGCTTCCGCGTGGCATTCTGCTTCTGCTTCTGCTTTGCACCTTATTTGCTCTGCGCGTCGCTATTCGAATGATTTTTCTATAATTACGTATTTTTGCTATAAATACGTCGTCACACATACACATAACATATACACACACACTCACACATATCTACTTGGTTGTGGATGCCAAATGGGTCTCGTGATGGTCGCGACCCAAACAAATTGACTTTATGCAGCATTTCAAACTAATAAAGGTCTAAAAAGTACACACATATATATATATTTATATATGTATATTTGTGAAATGTCTTGCCCAAATTTCAACTAAATATTCATATGACTAACGCAAATTTGTTAAATATTTCCATGTGCCTTTTGCTCTTGCTTCTTCTCCCCACTTCATTATGCACTTCGCATTCTTAAGCGTTCCAATACCTTTCTAAAAGTTCCCTCAAGTTGTTTTGCATTAATGATTATGCTTAGGGAGATGGAAGAGGGAGGAAGAACTTACTCATATTGCTATTCCCTGAACTCATTGAAAATGTTTATGATCTTGGCATATTGCACGTTACAGGCAGAAGGAAGCATGATAAATCAAATCAAAATCAAATCAAGTAAACATTCAGACCAAATTACATATATACATTCACACTGATCAGGGCGACAAGCTGAGCAATTGGAGTCATGTTCGTCTGCCCATCCGCATGAGCACAGGGCTCTGGTAGCTAGCCAATCGACAGCTTCAAATTATATATACAATACGAGCTTATTATACATATATCAATAATTACACTTCCTTATTATTGTAAACGTAACTTGAATACCAGAGAAGCGCGATATATATCGAATTTACTGTCTAGACAAATCACTGCGATGGCTACTCAGATTATGTGTGTGCTCCCGGCGAATCTGAGACATGCTTGCTGAGGATTGCGTTGGCAAGAGTAGTAGAATAACAGTTCTGGCTAATCAGAGAATTTTCCAGTCGAGCAAAAGGCTTTGTTGATGCTTTTGCTGGAACTAGAATTGCATTGACTTTGCTGTCATCAATAAAAGTTTCCGTTTCATTCTGAGGAGCTTCATTAGTAACGCCTTGCTCTGTGTATATCATAAAGTCTTTGAGTTCACAGTCAAATACTTATTGATTATTAATCGAAGCCAACTTGAATTTATTTGCAGATTCTCCAATATTCAGCGAAAATGGTATCCGGTCGTCCTCTACTCTATCTCTCACTGCCCGGTGTAGCATTTATACTCGGCGTCTTTTGGTTTCGGCGTAGAAATAAAAATCGCATTGATAAAAACGATGACGATGCCAATGGCGCCGCTGCCAATGGAAAGCCGATCAAAGAGGCCATCGAGCCGGGAACACAGCGCAAAACAGTGAATGGCATCCAGTCCCAAAATGGCAAGTTGCCTGCGGGCAACGGAAATGGAGCAGTACCTGGTACTGGTGCCTCCAAGTCGATGAGCATCAGTGTGGGCAATGGATCAGTGTTGAACAATGGGGAGTATGATAAGGAGAGCCCGAATACCATGCTATATGGTAAATCGGCGCCAATCACAATACAGAGCAATGGACGCGCTTCCCCGGGCAAGCATCAGCAGCAACAGATCGATTCGGAAATGCTAAAGTCTAAGATACAAGATGCAGAGCATAAGAAGCTCTGCTCCATTGACGAGGACTTTGAGAATCTGTCATCGCCCAGAGATTTGCCGGATTCTATATCGAAGAATCGCGTCTCGTTCTACAATCGGAATACTAACCAAAAGAAAGAAGAGCCAGTGGTCATCAAAGCAACGCGCACACCAAAAATATCCCCAGAGAATTCATTTCTCGAGAGCAAATACACCAAGGAATGCGAGCAGAACAACAACTGTGAGCCAAATCCAACTGCAGCTGATGCTGACAAGATCAAGAAGCAGCAGCTGGAGGAGGTGAAGGAGCAGAAGGAGCTGAAGGAGAATCCCGTTGCCGCCGTGGAGCAGCCAATAGAGCCGGTCAAAAAGACACAGCTACAGAGCACAGCTGAAGCACAGATCAAACAGACTGAGGAGGAGCAAACGATTGTGGCCAAGCATGTGGATTTGAATGAGAATTCGACAGCTGCATCCACTGTGACTGCCACTGAGGCCACTGATGTTGCCACTGAAGTTGTCGCTGAAGTTGCCACTGAAGCCGCCGCTGCTGCTGCTGCTGCTGCTGGTGCTGCTGATTCGGATGCCCTTGATGATGCAGCCAATGGCAATCAGAAGCGCAACGTGGATGCAGCCAGTCCATCGCTGAGCATTTGCAGCGTACAATCTGGCGATTCGGGCAAAGGCTCCAGCTTGCCGCGATCGGAGGCAACGTCACGCGTGAAGAGCTCGTATCGCTTCTTCTTTCCGAATAGCTTGATTGGCCAGCTATATGGACGCAAGCGTACGTTCATCAATAAAATCAAGTCGAAGACTCTGGCCAATGTCAGCTTGAGCAAGAATCGCTACTCATCCGGCAAGCTGCGCATTTGCACCATCGAAGGCACCGACAGTGAGATCGACGCCGCGCTGGCCATGATACGCCAGCGTTTGCCATCCAGACGCTATCCCAATTTCACAATGCAAAGAATTCACTATGCGCTTCCGCAATCCATAGTTCCTCTGTCGACTGAAAGCCTCCATAGCTTACAAGTGAGTTGAAGACAGATTCTGCCAGTCTCGATCTGTACCCCTCTATATTGCAAACATAGAGGGAGAGTTTTATGCATGTATTGAGTTACATACATATTCTTATATACGCTGTAGGGATGTTTTATCGATAGCATGAACTGTATCTAGATTGGTTGATTGATAATTATTGCAATTCCAATAAGTAACTCGATTAAGCGTACTTACAAAATGATTCGCATGAGTTATTGAAGTATACACATGTTATCGATAACAGTCACACTGTCAAAAGTTCACTATTGCAAAGTAAATCGATAAATGGCTTCAAGCAGTACATTGATAACAAAATGAAGCTTACAAAATATAGTGTATATCGTTCAGGTAGCAAATGCTTCGATTTGTAAAATATAATCATAATCAACTCAACCAAATGAGTGCTGGATACTGAACAATATATGATACACTAAGCTGCCACCCAATCAAAATCGATTAAGATTGTTTATAAAAACGATCAATGCAATTATTTATCGAATGCATATCGATCCATTTAGACATACGACTTGTCTACACAAAACTTTGCAACATCCCTAGAAAGCTATCTATAGTTCAGCCAAAAACGTGACCAAAACGTAAAAGTAATGTAACACTATTGATAACTAATCGATATTTAACGAACTTCGATTCTTATCACATATTAAATGCGCCTATTCTTACCAATTTCGCAGCTAAACCTGATCGAGGGCATCAACAATGATGTGTCAGTCACCGCAGTGCTCTCTGGCAATCATGTGTTCGTGCAGCATCCGCTGCATCCGTCACACCCATCGCTACACGCACTGCAGAAGAACATGCTCGACAGCTACTCGAGCATGGAGGCGCCCAAGTTGCCGAGCATCGAGATCAGCGCCGTCTGTGTGTTGCCCATCAATGGCGGTTGGTATCGCGTGCAAATCGTGGACAGCGATCCCAACAATGACGAGGAGCGCTGCGTGGTCAAATTCTTGGACTTTGGCGGCTATATGAATGTCAGCTTTAGTGTTTTGCGTCAGATACGCACAGATTTTATGACGTTGCCTTTCCAGGCAACCGAATGCATACTGTCCAATGTCGAGCCAATCGGTAAAGTAGTCCATGCAATATGCAACATCCCATATGTCTAATCAATTGTTTGTTTTTGCATATAGATGAGACTTGGTCTGTTGATGCGGCCGATATCCTCAGCAAATTAACCAAAGGCATTGTCTTGCAAGCACAAGTCGCCGGCTATAATAGCCATAATATACCAGAAATCTATTTATTTGCCTCTCTAGGTCCAAACGTAAGTAAAATGCTGCACCACAATGAAAGAGATGGCAAGCGTGAGCGAGCGAGATAGTCTGAATTGCAGTAAGAGCAAGATAGCTGAAACGCTCTCTTACTGAGTTGTGGTGTTATCGTTGTATTGTTATCGATAATTGAAATACGTTTTGCATTATTCTATTTTCTACATATTTGACTAATTCCCTTTCTGTTTATTGCATTTGCAGAACATAATTTTTATCAATAAGGAAATTGTCGCCAGAAATCTCGCTAAATGGGTCGAGATGCCTGACTAACAAGCCCAAATGAACAATGAAACTTAACACATAGGAAACTACAACAACAACTACAATAGCAACAACAACAGCATCAACAAACAAGAATCAGCAGCGAAACGTTGGAAGTCTCAAAGTGCTGGTGGAATAAGCTTCTAAAATGCAAAATGTTGTAGAACGCGACTGAGTCCGTATTTATTTATAAATACAAAACACAACACAACACAACACACACACACACATATGCAGACATGTAACGCATTGTTAACACAAATACACAAACACACAGACACAAGCTATATATATATATATAAATATATATACCTTCATATCCAATGATCGTTCATATACAAAAGGCGTTTCAAAAAAATGAAAAAACAAAATGAGCAATAATTTTTGTTTGTTGCTTTAGTTGCGAATGCCTCTTCGATTTGTTTGTTGTGCTCTGATCCATAGCTGATCTCCGCATATAGGCAACTTAACTAAACAACTAAACTAAACTAAAAACTAAAACTAATCCTAAAGTAAACTATACTAACTAATTAGATTAGTTTCGAATGTGTATAGTCCTAAGAATGGGGAGTTTCGTTTGTTTGAGTTATGTTAAGGAATGTGCACTGTACAACACAGAGAGAATGAGAATGTATTGGCGTCAAATCTGTTGGGCATAGAGCCACGCACACTAACACACTCACACTCACATACACACGCACTCAAACACATCAAAACCAACGAAACGCTTCAGATATTACCATACTCAGAATATAAGTAATATTACTTAGTGTAAATAGATTTTTTTTTTATTTCCATATATATCTACGTAAATAAAGAGAAGAGTAAATGCGAACATACTTTATATGAAGTATACAACAAGATATATAATTATATATATATATATATATGCATATATATATATTTATATATATATATATATATATATATATATATATATATATATATATATATAAAGTAAACTCTCAACTAGCCTAATGCACAGTTAGGTTTCTTTATTTCACAAAATCATGTTGTATATAATTATAATGTATTTTGTTTCGCTTTCCTCTATCGATTCTCTTTAAAGTAAAACAAAAAAAAGTCATTAATTACCGTTAATTTTTTTATTTATGATTTTATTTTTGATTTGTATTGTGTATTTAACATGAATAGTACAAGCATATTTCACAAATGTGTATTATTTTTTTAACAAAAACAAAAAATAAAGAAAAAAAAATTAAAAAAAGGATATATTAACTGAAAGTTTAGATGAAAAAAAAAAAGACTTACACCGCAGCCTATACAAATTTTTACTAATACAACAAACAAATCGGTTAACGGAAATTGTTTGTCCTCTTAGCAATAAATAATGAGAGAAGAGTGAGACAGTGAGAGAGATAGAGAGAGAGAGAAAGAAAAGGGGAGAGAGATCGATCTCTACAATTTCATAGTCTCTCGTGTAAATACATAAATGCCAACAACACTTAACTAAAGCAATTTGTAACAAGCAACAACAGCAACAACAACAACAAAACTCACAGTTATATATATATATATATATATATATATATATATAACGATCTATATAGAGGTCGAATATAGTTTGACAATTGCTTCAACTAAAAAAAAAAAAAAAACTCGCAGAGTCAAATCTAAATGATGAAATTCAAATGTTATTTATATAATATGCCTTTTGTATATGTATTTCAAAGAAACAAAAACAGAAACAAACAAATGATGTGCTATGCGTGTGTCTCTATAGCAGAAAGTAAAGTAAATTTATAATTTTAATTGTTTTTTGCTAGCATAAGCGTTGCATATGTATATGTATATCAAATCATACACACACCTACACATACACACAAACAGACACACACAACATGCTATATTTATTAACGGATTTTTTTTTCAAATTTAAATTGCAAGTAAATTCGTTCTGCCAAAAGGCTTATTAATTTTAAAGCAATCGTTAAGAAATAGAAAACAACGTACAAGTGTTGATATTTATACTATATAATGAACGTATATATATATATATATATATATATATATATATATATATATATGCCTATGTATATGTATATATTTATAAGACTTGGCGCATAATTTCGTTCTAATTATATTTAAATTAAAATATATATTTATAAATATATATTTTAATCTTTTTTTGTTTGTTTATGATTTTGCTTTTCCCTAAAACTATAAAAATTAAAAAAAAAAAATTGAAAAAAATGTCAAAAATTAAAAAAAAAAAAAAAAAAAAAAACAATTGTAGTGCAAATTTTGATAGAACTGTAAAAGATAATTTGATAATTGTTTTTTCACTGTCTGATTTCTGATTAAATAAAATACTTCGTATGCTAGCTTATTATGTTAGAAATATGTATGTGAATGAATTACATACTACTTATGATTATTATTATTATTATTATTCTTATCATTATTATTATGATTATTAATGATTGTCAACGTTTTTTTTTCTAGTTTTTATTATTATTGATTTCACGTTGTATAAATTCGTCAGTTGTAAAATTGTTAATCAACAGCTTAGCGGACCATAAACAAACACCCGGACACACCTACATAGACACCTACACACACACACACATACATTGACATGAATAAGAACTTGATGTAGAGCACATATTAAATCGTAAATTTCACATCTAGTTATCGTGTTACATTATCTATTTCTATTTTATATATGTATATATATACGTATATATATATATATTATTTTTTCGTTTTTTAATTTAATAATGCTGAGACGATAAATAAAAGATAAGATTTAATTTATAGACACATTCAAGTGAAAATAATTTACAAAAAAATTTAGCTATTAACTAAATATAAAAATTAAAGCAACTATATGAAAAATAAAAACTATTGAAAAACCTAAAAAAAATATATATATGCATATTTGTTTTTATTTTTGCAAATATGTGAGGGGCGGTAGGAGGCGTGGCAGCGGCCATAAAGAACGTGGAACTGAGCTAATAAGCTTTAACTATGTATGGACTGTATATTACCTTAAGTCATATTCTATACAAACTTATCCTAATTTATCGATAAAAAGCTATCGTAAGTAATCGTTGTATTGATTTTGCTTTTAAGCTTAGCCTGAATACCATAAGCGCTAGAGATTTCAAATTTTCTGTATGGATTCCTGCTCTGTATAGACAGTTATATTTTAGCATTCCGGATTTTGGATGTCTTCCCCCCTTCCCCATATCATATTTCACAAGCACCTATATCACGACTTGTAACGACTTGTGCGTGAGCATAAATATATGTAATCTTGTAAGCTATTATTACACTCTGAAATTGGCGTTAGGAAAGTCTATGCGGAACAAAAGCTATATAACTATCAATTTCCCATAGTAAAATCCAAATAAGCGTAGCTACAGCGCGTGTGCATGTGTGTGTGTGTGCGTGTATTTGCTGTGTTTCATGCATGTGTTAACGAGAGACTAAAATGGCTGTTCCAGGGTATCTTCCAGCAGGGTACTCCCGACTAGAACAAGCTTATTTGTGTCAATTTATAACCTTTAGCAGTGACATAAGCTCGATGTTCTTGAACAGAGTTTGTGGCCTCATTTATCATCGATATCTTTAGAGGGGGCAATCAGATATGTGTACAAATATTTAACAATATATGCTATATAGTTTTGCTTATTCTAAGAATAGAGTTCTCGTTCAAATCAATCTGAAATGCTTAACGGATCACGGCAACGCTCGGCTTTTACAATGCTGTGTGCAAGTTCTTTCGGTTCTGTACTTCCCTGGAAATACGCATGCAGTGCGATTTGTCAGAGGGAGAGAGAGAACGGGTTTATTGCTTTCGTCTGTCGAGGGGTAATAATTCAATTGACTGGGTATTCACCATTGCATAATGGTTTTATCTGGGAATTAGCTTCAAAATGTATCTGACATCTAGTGGCACACAGCACGACGATCGGCCCTAACTACAGCGAACTGAACAAACGTTAGACACTTGGCTTTCATTTGGATGTTCTGGATAGTATAATTGATCTATTTACTACTGAATATTAATCAAGCATAATTGTATTTGGTATACCCTTTAAACATTGGATTGTTTTATAATTATAAATCACATTCTTGTATTTAAAGAGGGATCAAATAAAAATCTATGAAAACATGCAACAAATAAATGTTGTATACCCTGTAAACATAGGACTGTTGAATTATAATTTAAAAATAAATACAGTATACCCAATAAACAGAAATTTTGTATATTTTGGAAACATAAGAGCTTATTATGACCTAGCTCGATGTCTGTATGCCCTGTAATTCTTAATATATCTATTATAATTTATAGCATACATCGAGAAATAAATGTTATATGGGCTATAAGAATGTTAAATTACAACGTAAAACTAATGACTAAAAAACAATAAATATTAGAATGATTAATTGCTGTTTCAATATATTTTATACGCTGAAACATTACTTTTGAATATAAATTTACAATTGTATATGGTATACCTTGTAATAGGAATTTAATGGGAAGTTATAAAAACTTAAAATCAAATGTTATATACCCTGTAAACACAAGAATACATAATATAAATCTGAATTATTCATTTTGTATACCCTGTAAACATAAAATATTTTGCTTTTAATTTAAATTTCAATTTACATACCGAATTTTTAGCTTGGATAGTTAGGTATATCCAAGCTAAAAATTCGGTATGTAAATTGAAATTTAAATTAAAAGCAAAATATTTTATGTTTACAGGGATACAGTACATGAGTACAGGATATTTCACAGTCCGGCAAAAGATTTCCATTACTCTTAAATAAGTGTTTATTTGACATTGTGTATAATAATTATAAAAACTCGGGGTATTTTGTAATCGATCATGTTTTAGCATTAAATGTAAGCTATAGCTCTACATAAGACTGTAAAAGTCTATAAACGTAAGTATATAACAGAGCTGAGCATAGGGTATCTAACAGTCGATCATGTAAGCAAGAGATACCAAGTTTGTCTGATTAGTATTGTTGAAGCTCCACTTAGACTTAGGGGTATCCATTAGTCGATGCCTATGCATATGACAGTTGCCATCTGATTAAGGGGTATTCATCAGTCGAGCATACCTCAATGCGGAAATGCGTCAGTTGTCGTCTTGCTTTGTTGTGTTAACTTACCTCACCTCACCCCCAATAATCCTAACAACAGTTGGTTGTAGCTTAAATGCTCTCGCGCTGGATCTCTTCCCCTCTTCTCTCTCTCTGTGTTTTCTCTCGCTCTCTTGCTTGCGTGGGTGCTGCTGGCTGTGGAGGGAACATAGATCGTATTGAGGGCGATGCAGGGACCAATCTGTACCTAACTGATGTAAATGATAATGATGATAATGACGATCGTAATGATGGCAATGACAATGGTATGGGATAAGATATGCCAAAGTTTTGCCCATGTACCTAAAGTATTTAGTTGGGGTCGCTCGAACGGCTGCTTTATTGCATAGGCACTACGACTGCTGTCGCAGTCCACCTGTGTACCTACCTGTCTACCCTATGTGTACCTGTGTACCTACACAATCGTTTTTAGCGTAGCTGCTGGCTGATGGTTCTTAAAGCGCTCAAAGCTCGACGCCGCCTCAGTTCTAGCCGTGGCATTCACGGCATCACAACTCAACCTCAACAATTTCAAACAAAATTTAGCGTGACTCGGCCTTTGGTACTACTTGTTCGCTATCTCCATCTCTCTCCCTTCCCCTCTCTCGCTCACGCTCGCACTCGCGCTCTCGCTCTAATGCAGTCGCTTGGCACTAGTTAAAAAGCCCATTTAAACAATTTTATTAACTCTATCGCGGCGCTGGTGGTAATTGCATTAATTTTTTTATATATATATTTTTTTTTGTTGTTTTCGTTTTGTTTTTAATTTTCGCTTAATTAAATGTTCAGCAGTGCGTTACGAAATTATAAATATATATAACTATTGTAAACAAAATTAACAATTAACAATTATCAAAACAATTACAAAAAGAATTTGCTCGGGCGGCAAACGTGAATTTCGCCTTGCAACATGGAATTAAAGACAATGCCGCACAATGGGGCCAATGGCAGCCCCCAACACAATAACAACAACAACAGTAACAACAACAACAACATCAGCAGCGACACCAAGACAGACGTGAGTACAAGAACAAGTTCCAGCATCAGTTCCGATTGCCTCTTCTATATATAATGTCTTTAGCGACATTAAAGCGATTCTGAATATATTTTGAAGGACTAGTTCCAGTTCCAATTCCATTTCAGGTTGCTTTATAGATCGCATTTCAATCAATTTAAGTCTAGTGTGTACGTTTGTGATTACTATTAAATGTATGTACATTTTTAAAGTATTCGAACTAGCTCTAGTTCCAGTTCCAGTTCCAATTCCTTTTGTCCAGAGATAGAATTTTCAAAACTGAAGCGCATCTGTAGAAGTTTATGGTTCTATTAAATAATCGTATATTTTGAGAATACAAGAACTAGTTCCAGTTCCAGTTCCACTTACGTCATATAAGACATTTTGAAGCTTAAGCTCAGGTTCATAAGCTTTTCACTTCACCCAAAAAGGGATGTTATATTTTTTTCAGAGTACCAGAACCAGTTCCGGTTCCCATTTGAGTACTATACCTCATGTCTCTATATATCATTTCCATTCGGGGACTACGTTAATTGGTTTTATTTCAAGTGCTAAAGTTCTTGTCTACTTTGGCACTGTTTATAGCATTTAGTATTATCAGATGAACCAGTGTCAGTTTCCGCACCGGTTCCGATTCTAGTTTAAGATGTCTGCTTGACTGAATTTCAATTGGGCTCCACTGAAGCACATGAGCTTCTGAGTGCTTTTGAAATATTGATTATTACCACAAGTGCCAGTTCCAGTTCCAGTTTCAGTTCCAGTTCCAGTTCCATTTGCCTTACAGATAATTGTTTAATTCGTTATTGAAGTACTTTAAAGCAATTGAATATTATGAGCAGTATAAGAACTAGTTCCAAATCTAGTTCCAGTTCCAATATCACTTTTTAATTAGCTTCAAGTCAAGTGATAAAGTTTTCAAGTACTCTTAAGTGGCTGATTAGTACCGGGAATACCGAATAGGGACAGAGAGGCAGGTGAGGGGAAAGTTTTGGAATACCATTCATAAGAGAGGGACGCAGGTGAGGGGAAAGTTTTGGAGTACCTCATAAGAGCACTAGAAATAGTCGTAGACGTTCTTCAAATTTCAGATTGCCATAGACAATCTGACTTTATATAGCATCATTTAATCATTAAGGCCGACAAAGCAGCTAGGGCCATAAACCAAAACAAACTTATCTAATATGCCAATCCAAAACAAAGCTACAGAGCGTGGCACATATCATCCGTCATAAAATGGGAAAATAATGCAACTCAGCCTGGAAGGGGATTATGTAAATTATAAATAAATACTATAGTGGAAGTGAGGAAAAAATGTGAGACCTCCCTCTCTCTCTCTCTCTCTTTAACTCTCTCTGTTTACCTTTGACAGCTTCATGGTGTTTCCCTAACTTATTATGGAGCTCGCTCGAGCAACTGCAAACTTGCCTCCAGATGCAATTTGTCATCCATTTATTATGTGTATATTAGATAATTTGTCATTTGTAAACATAATACTTGAAAAGGTGTTTCACATTCTCGTTAGTCAGATCGGTTGCTAACTGAACTGAGCTCAGCGGGACTATAGAGTTTGCTGGAATAAGTAGAAGGGCAGAGGATTGGGAGAGGATCTTTATATTTGTGCATTTTGCTCTACATTTGTTGTCAACTGATTTTATCAGCTAATCGATCTTGTTTTCTTGATGGAGCATTCAATGGGAGCTCAACTGATATTTTGGTATATGCAGATCATATTTAAGATTCTTGAGGATCACTGTTGATCATTGTCAATTCGAGGTTAGTATTGTTCATAGTATTAGTTCATTGTTGCAGATCAAGGTAGATCATGGTAGATCAATATAGAACATTGTAGATCACTATACATCAGAGTAAAACATTGTAATTCAGCATAGTAGATTAATATAGATAATTACTGATCAGTGTTCATCATTGTAGATCATTATAAATAATTACTGATCATTGTTCATCATTGTAGATCAAAGTAGATCATTGTAAATCATTATCATTATAGATCATTAGATTATAGATCATTATAGATCTTCATAGATCAGTGTAAAGTATTATAATTCAGCATTGCATATCATTATAGATAGTTGCTGATCGTTGTAGATCATTACTTATTCCTCCAGATCATCCTTGATCCTTGTAGATTGTACATATAGTCTTTATCATGGTAGATTATTAGAAATCATTTTGTTGACCATAGTAAGTCATTATTGATCATTATTGGATCATCGGTAGTCATAAATGATCATTATTGATCAATGTTGGTCATCCTAGCTCATTTTTCATTGTCGATCATTGTTGATCATTGTAGATTATCCTTTATCATAATAGATCAGTCAAGAGATTGAACATGAATGTAGATCACTATTGAAAGCTTTTGGTCATTGCTGATCATTGCTCGATCAGTGTTGATCATTGCACTTTCGTCTAGTTCATCCTCGATCATTGCATATTGGTAAATATTATTGGAGGTCATTGATAGCTTTGCACGATCTTCAACTCAATCAAAGAGTTTTATTGCATCAACTTTTACATGTATCACATGAATCGTTTCTTATTAAACTAGATCGCCGGAAATATATATTTTTTGACTACTCTTACATATCTCATTGAAAATACAAAAATGTTAATCCTTCCTTATTTGAAGATCTTCAATATTTTGCTGGTATAAATTTCGAGTGTACGACTTGTAAACAGTTGTAAAAACAAGACGATTGCTTTCCCAGCTCTTTGCTGATAATCAAGATATATAAATACAGACATATACACATATTATATCTGCAATATTTTGTCAGACATTGTTTTGATGGAATAAATGTGCCGCAAGGTATTTGAACCGCGGTTCAAGCGATAGAAGTAAAACAAGTAAGAAAATTCTAGTCGAGAGTGCTCGACTAGATACTACCCTGAATTTCAATTTCAATGTATTTAAAAATATAAAGAAAATACCAAACTCATTTCATAAAATATAAAAATATTTTGAAACAATTAAAAAAAATTAACATCAGTTGCATCGATCGGGATTCGAACCGCGACTCCTCGATCGAGCGTCACGCTGCTAACACACTAGGCCACCTCACTCCTGCTAGTGGCGCTGGCAAAACTCAAATAGATTCACTGCTGCAGCGCCATCTACCAAAACTAAACGAAACTAACTGCTGATGTGATTCTAAGAATCTGCTAGAATAACCAAACTATTAAAAACGCACATAAAGTATAGTTAAAATTTCAATTTCGGTGTATTTAAAAATATAAATTAAATAGAAAACGCATTTATGAAAATATAAAAATATTTTGAAACAATTAAAAAAAAATTAACATCAGTGTTGCACCGATCGGGATTCGAACCGCGACTTCTTGATCGAGCGTCATCCAGCTAACACACTAGGCCACCCCACTCCTGCTGGTGGTGCTGGCAAAACTCAAATAGATTCACTGCTGCTGCGCCATCTACCAAAACTAAACGAAACTAATAGCTGATGTGATGTTTTTGTTGTAGCTGCTGCACGTGCGTTTGTTAATTGGCCAAATATTTGATTATTTTTTATTAATTTTTGACTGAACGGAATTTAATGAAACTTTCAGCATATGATCTACATATTATATTGAATATTTGAGAAATTTAAAAAAGAAAAATCATTCACAATTAGCTATAGAGGCATCTGATTTGAACTTGAATGTTTTTAGTCGATAAAAACATAACGGGATGATTTTTCGAATTTTAAAAGCAAACTCGACGTCCGCGCTGTATATACGGTCATTTTAAAAAAAAATTCAAGTCTCTAGCTCTTATATCTTCGGAAATCGACGCGTTCAAACATACGGACAGACGGACAGACGGACGGACGGACAGACGGACAGACGGACAGACAGACAGACGGACAGGGCCAAATCGACTCAGCTCGTCGCCCTGATCAAGAATATATATACTTTGTGGGGTCTGCCACGCCTCCTTCTGCCTGTTACATACATTTCAACAAAACCATTATACCCTGATTTCCCATTTTCAATGGGTTCAGGGTATAATAAAAACAAAAATTCCATAAAGTATTTTGCTTTTCATATTTATATTCTTTATCGGTGTCTTGCTCCCTTCTCTGCGATCCACAAATATGGCCAATCTATCTGATGATATTTGCACAGACTTTCAGGCAAGCTGTGCAAACACTGGTAATTATAGTAAGGCCTTATTGGGGGCCCTATCCACTGATAGCTATACTATAGACTAGCTCGACTCAGAGCGACTTAGAACTATTTTCTTCTTCTTCTATTTGTCTTGGATTGATTCATCAACTGGTTTTTCGTTGGTTAAATGCACTAATAAAAAAATGTGGCAAATATTATCAATAGTCATTGCTATTCGCGTTTAGGGCTATTCCCAATTGCGTTTTGCATACCGTATACCCTGTCGAAAAATCCAATGTCAATAGGGTATATTGGCAAACGTGTGAACTTTGATATTTGAACATGATTTTTCTAATATATAGTTATATATAGATACATATATATATACATATATATCGATAAATATTGATAATTTCCAACTTGAGCCATTTAGCGTTGATTTAGACAGACTCTAAGTCAATAAATTGCTTGAGTTTATTTATATGCGACTTAAGTCAGGTTATCTATAAAGAATGTAGCACGCATCTTTGCCTTGTTGTGTCCAGGGTAACTGCCAGTCGCGCAGACTCGCCCAGCTGAGGCTAACTGGTTTTTGAACTGGCGTGCGTTGGTCAGAGCTTGTTTCACATTTAGCTTTCCTAACAATTTGCTATTATACTTATGACATGCATGTCTCTCCATCTCCCTCTCTTATTTATATATGTAGATCTAGAAACAATTCTGAACTATGTGACTGCAAATGCAGTTGTTTAAGTGTTTTGGCTTTTGTCACAGTTCTGTGAAAAGTTTTCGCATTATAAAAGTTTTTTTTTTCTATTTGTGTGCTCTGAGTCCATCAAAACGGGGAATTCGAGGGCTTTATTAAATTGCTCATAGCAGTTGGAGTGGGACATGTCATAAAGAATATATATTCTTGATTGGGATTAACAAGCGCGTCGATCCAGCCTCTCATTGTAGATAATTTTAAGGCAATTTTGTTTAAAATAATCGTAAATACTCAGGCAACCGATTAAAATACTAAGCAAGCTACAGTTATAAGGCGAGAAATCTCGCTAGTTTAATTTCTGGTTTACTAAATACAGTTTTTATCTTTTTACTCATTCACGAGAGTAAAACGAGTATATTGGCTTTTTGCAATGTTCAGCTAGCGGAGCTTTTCGACGATATTGAAGTTAGAGACTTGATATTTGGAACATATACTCGGCTATACCCTTATAGAGTGTTATGATTTTCTCAATCCAGCCACTAGGGGCGTGACAATTTGGAAAATGCATTTTCCTGTATCTCAGAAACAGTCGAAGTGCTACGGATTTGAAATCTGTAATATATACACTCCTGTCGACAGCACAAGTTGGGGGCGTGGCATGCCGGCATAAACTATATATTCTACAGCGTTAATGCAAGAAACTGAAAATTTGATGACTAAATTACAGTTGACAGCTTCTACTGTTTCGAATAAGTAAAGATTGTGTATGCCTTTGGGCTCTTAATGAGTGTGCTGCAGTCGGTAACACCAGACTGCAAGGTTCTGTCTTTCAAATTAAGAATGTTGCATAAAAATTTCATAAAATCAAGTAAATGACAATTTAATGAAAATCAGGTAAATGACAATTTAATGACAAATATTGTATAAGAGATATATTTATAAGAGATTTAGCTTTTTTAAAGCACACAAATCAAAATGAAAATTCCATTAAAATTAGTTAAATAACTCAAAATTTTTGAAAGGAAACGTGTGGCTAAGCCACGCGTTGGCCATTCTCTATGCATGTGCCCACACACACACACACACACACACACAATCAAAGGCGGGCATTCACTTTTGTATGCTATAAATAGAAGAGAGCTTGCAGCTGAATTGTGTTTCAATTGTCAGTCGTTAGCTTAATTGTGCATTTGTCTGCCGGGGGCCAGGCGTAGGGGTGGCGTTGTGGGAGAGAGGCTGGCGGCGTAATCAGTGTGGCGCCGGTTCGAGTCTCGCTGCTGTCGGCTAATTTCCTTTCAATTATTTATGCTTGCAATCTTTTTATAATTATTTATTTACTATTTTTAATTTTTATTTTTTATTTTTGCGGTGTCCATTATTGAATTAAAAACCCCCCAACTTAGTTGTCACGTGATCATTAAAGTTGATATCTTATCGATGCCATAAATCAAAGTTCGCTCCAATCAATCAGTCTGCGATCTGTTCCGCGTGCGCGGCTCAGCTTCAATCAAAGCATTTCTCCGTAGCCAGCTGTAAAAACCGACTGACTAACTATATTGGGGCTCATAATCATAATCTCTAATCACAAAGTGCCTCGTACAGTATTTGTATCTGACTATAAATTGGGCTTTAACTATGATATGACTTGCATTTATAGCAACTCAATGAGGCTATAGCCGTAATATACCACTGAAGGCTATCCACGTGCTGCATACGTAAATGGAATCATAATACCATATATTTTGGCAAATTGTTTACCATTCTTCAATGGTGAAGGATGAATGACTTTTTTGGATCTTAGAATGTCTTCAAATAAAGCAAAACTAATACAAAAACTATCTGTGCCCATATATAGGGCAGAAAACCCAATACTTTTGCTTTCATTTTCTGTACGAGTATCAGCTTATCTTATGATCTAGTAGTATAACAAGTATTACATTTGAAGAAAATCAAAGTTAGATAAAGGCTATATATAATACATTTTATGATTACTATAGAATCCAGAACTAGAGTAGAATTTATGGGGCTTATTATGTTCGCACACTTAAAAGAATATATATATTTCACGGAATTACTGTCTGTTCTTCCTGCAGGGCTTATTGGTTAACCATATACATATGTATATCCGCACCCACAAGTATTATGAGCAAGTATTATGCAGTCGGTGCCATCCGGCCTCAGCCTTCACTCATTAATCTATTTTGGTACATTCTTAGCCATCGTATAATACAATAGATGTGCTCGCTATCTTGCGAATTCCACGTATATTGTCAACTTGAGTTGCGAATTTTTAAGAGATTTCTTGCAGATTTTTTTTTATTATTGTTTAATTTTTCAAGTCGTGTGACCAAATATTTGTGCTTGTGTCTCTGAGAATTATTTGCAAACATCAACATGACACTAAATAAATCAAATATCAACTCTAGATGCGATAACAGTGAGCGAGCTGAAATTCCAGACCATCAAACTAGATAGTACAACAGACGACGATGATCTGATACGAGAGGCATTTGCATGGCTAAGCGATAGAGATGCTTAGGTAATCTATTAAGTGAGATGTGATATGAAGAATCTAAGAGAGAAGAAGAGAAAAAGAGAGAAAGAGAGAGAGAGAGAGAGAGAGAAAGACAGAAAGAGAAAGAGAGTTTGATAGAAGCTATTGTAGTAAATCCATATGTAGATAGATAACCTTTGCATATATGCTATCTGTCTATTTCCATAGAACAATGAGAAGGAGGCACAAAAAAAGGATGAGGGACGCACAAATTGGTCGAATGGCATAGAGTTCCTCATGTCCTGCATATCCGTATCAGTGGGCCTGGGCAATGTCTGGCGTTTTCCATTTACCGCCTACGAGAATGGAGGAGGTGCATTCCTTATACCATATATCATAGTGCTATTCCTGATCGGTGAGTAGGACAATAATAAATTTCATAATACTCATAATAATGCTCAAAATATTTATTTCTATACAATACTAATATAAAGATTACGTAAATATTGGGTGATAATGATAGTAATAATAATGATAACGATCAATAATGGGCAAACATTTCCGTCAGGCAAACCCATGTACTATCTGGAGATGATAATGGGCCAGTTCACGAGTCAAGGAACGGTCAAGATCTGGTCCATTTGCCCATCGTTTGTGGGCGTCGGCTATGGCCAGGCCTTTGCCACAATCTGCATCATTACGTATTACTCATCGTTGTTGGCCTTGACGCTCTACTATCTGTTCGTGTCGTTTCAATCGGAATTGCCCTGGTCCTACTGCAGGGACGAATGGACCAACTGCGTCAACTCGATACCAACCGAGTTTGTGGAGACGGCATTGGGGAATACTACCTCGGCATTGGCTCAGCAGGCAAACACTTTGTCGAACACTACCAAACTGCAGAGCAGCTCCGAGCTCTACTTCCTGTAAGTAGATCTTTGGAATAGAAATCGGGTTTGAAGACCGTCCATCTTGCTATCCGTCCGCCGGTCTTTTATGACGTCTGTAAATGCTAAATGGAAAATATGTTGTACTCTTTCGTTTGCAGTAACGTTGTCATCAAGGAGAAGTCGGATATATCAGACGGCATAGGTATACCCGATTGGAAGCTAACTATTGCATTGTTTGTCTCCTGGGTCGTCATATTCCTGGTGATAATGCGGGGCGTTAAGAGCTCCGGCAAGGCGGCCTATTTCCTGGCCCTGTTCCCCTACGTAGTGCTCTTCGCCCTGCTGGGCCGAGCCGTCACCCTGGAGGGCGCTGTCGACGGCATCATCTTCTTCCTACAGCCCCAATGGGGCGAACTGTTGAACCCCATCGTCTGGAAGGAGGCTGTCGTCCAGTGCTTCTTCTCGCTGGCCGTCGGCTGTGGCCCCATCATCATGTTCGCCTCCTACAATCGGTTCGATCATGGCATCTACAGGTGAGTGTTGACTTCACATTTAGATTATGTATATATGTATATGTAATAAAGGAAAGCTGGATTAGTAATCACAGGCTATGCTTCAACGTTTCTATATGTCGACATTCATCGACTACTTCGAACTCTTTCAATGAAACATGATCTATCGGATTTTATCCATCAAAGTTATCCTATCACCTCTAGTTTTCGCAACCTCCTTTATTTAACTCTATATATACAATATGATCTGTGGACCTCTATAAAACTTTATTTATCGATAGACCTTATCCGAAGTCTTTTCATTACACTGCTTAACAAGTTTTATCTATTGAAACCTATCGAACTAATGAATATATTTAATCTATTTCTGCCTAATATATTCCTTGTATCGATCTTTGTTTATTAAATATTTTCTATCGATTTCTATGTATGAGTCTCTATCTATGGAACTCTTTCTGGCTGGATTCCAAGAATTGTTAATTAAGTTTTATCTGAAAATTATGTAAACTATTTATTATCGATATCTCTTTATTAATCTCTATCTCTGTAACTAGTTAGCTTAGTAGCAAATTCTTTCTAAAATTTCTTATTTATTGATAGAGGTTGTATCATCAATTTCTATCCATCGGCTAACAGCTTTAGTGCTAAAATAAGTGAAATCCTAAGTGAATCCAGCTTTATCTGTTTGTCTCCCTCCGTTGCTTTCCATCAAAACTCTTTCTTTAATTCCATATCCATTTCTCGACTTTCCTATAGAGACGCCATGATAGTCACGACCTTGGATACGTTGACTAGTCTGTTGGGCGGTATTACCATATTCGCCATACTGGGAAATTTGGCGCATAATCTGAAGGCGGAAAATATACGGGATGTGGTGCGCAGTGGCACGGGCTTGGCGTTCATTTCCTATCCGGATGCAATATCCAAGTTTCAGGCAGTGCCGCAGCTCTTCTCGGCGCTCTTCTTCTTCATGCTGTTCGTGCTGGGCATTGGATCGATTGTGGCGCTGCAGAGCACCATTGTGACCATCATCTGTGATCAGTTCAAGTCATGGAAGTACTGGAAGGTAGCGCTGGCCACATCCGCTTGTGGTTTCCTCATGGGCTTGGTCTATGTTACGCCGGTACGGCTCAAATTTTCCATGGAAACTAAAGTCTTGAATAGCACAATATTTATTTCTCTTTCTCTTTTTAATTGAATAGGGCGGTCAATGGATTTTGACCCTAGTCGATTTCTATGGAGGCACCTATGTGGTCTTCATATTGGCCATTTTTGAACTGTCTGGCATTGTGTGGATATATGGTAAGGCTAGCCGAAGGATAGAGATATTGATTATGCATCTCGTAGATGAGTAAAAAAGTATCTATAGAAGTGACAATACATGAGTATGACAATAAGCGGTAAATGTAGCTAAGCATCGCAAGTGCATCTACCAGGCGATATAGCTGCCTCTACCGGGCATAGCTCTTATGTATGTATCGCATATCTATCTCCCAGGTGATAAAGTAGTCTCTATAAAAATAATTGTAAGTGGCAATATATCTGCCTTTATGTATGTATCTACCAGGCCGTATAGCTGCCTCTACCGACCACTTATGTATTACTTATGTAGCTTACATTATGTAAGGCTAAGTCGACTTGTCCGCATCTTATATCTATCTCCTAGGTGATAAAGTAGTCTCTGTAAAAATAATTGTAAGTGGCAATATATCTGCCTTTATGTATGTATCTACCAGGCCGTATAGCTGCCTCTACCGACCACTTATGTATTACTTATGTAGCTTACATTATGTAAGGCTAAGTCGACTTGTCCGCATCTTATATCTATCTCCTAGGTGATAAAGTAGTCTCTGTAAAAATAATTGTAAGTGGCAATATATCTGCCTTTATGTATGTATCTACCAGACCGTATAGCTGCCTCTACCGACCATATTACTTATGTAGCTTACATTATGTAAGGCTAAGTCGACTTGTCCGCATCTTATATCTATCTCCTAGGTGATAAAGTAGTCTCTGTAAAAATAATTGTAAGTGGCAATATATCTGCCTTTATGTATGTATCTACCAGGCCGTATAGCTGCCTCTACCGACCACTTATGTATTACTTATGTAGCTTACATTATGTAAGGCTAAGTCGACTTGTCCGCATCTTATATCTATCTCCTAGGTGATAAAGTAGTCTCTGTAAAAATAATTGTAAGTGGCAATATATCTGCCTTTATGTATGTATCTACCAGACCGTATAGCTGCCTCTACCGACCATATTACTTATGTAGCTTACATTATGTAAGGCTAAGTCGACTTGTCCGCATCTTATATCTATCTCCTAGGTGATAAAGTAGTCTCTATAAAAATAATTGTAAGTGGCAATATATCTGCCTCTATGTATGTACCAGGCCGTATAGCTGCCTCTACCGACCATATTACATATGTAGCTTACATTATGTAAGGCTAAGTCGACCTGTCCCATCGCATATCTATCTCCTAGGTGATAAAGTAGTCTCTCCTAGCCTCACCTATGTATCTACCAGTCTGTATAGCTGCCTCTACCTAGTACATCTATGTGTCTCACTGAATTGCTTCTATCTGTATTCCGTTCGCAGGTCTACAAAACTTTTGCGATGACATCGAATTCATGAGCAACAAGAAGGTTTCAATGTATTGGCGCCTCTGTTGGTCGTTCTTCACGCCAGTTATGATGATTGTGATATTCATCTACTCGATGGCGACCATCCAGCCGATCAAATACAGTGATCAATACTTTCCCCTTGCTGGAGACGGTAAGCTAGCAACTAAAGCATTTACCAATATAAACAATATATGTATATTGCAACCAATATCTCTATCTAGTTGCGGGTTGGCTCCTCTTTGCTGTGGGCGCTGCTCAGTTTCCGCTCTGGGGCTGGTGGTACATTGCGACCCATAGGCATGGCAGTTGTGCTGAGGTAAGTGCATAGCCGTCGAAGATCTGACAACTCTTATTAATCGTTTATTTACAGTCCATCAAGGCCTCGCTAAAGCCCAGCAGCAAGTGGGGTCCCGCCAGTCCAGAGAACCGTCAGGCCTGGCTTCTGTTCAAGAGCGATTTGGCTGCCAAGCGGGCGAACGAGGCGAAATCGAATAAGTTTGGTTTCTTCCAGCAGAAGCTGCGCAACATGTGCGGCAAATAGAGTCAGAGATTAAACAGATTGTACTATCCTATCGATATGTGTGTATATATATATATGTATGCCTAGTTCTATGCGATTTCGATATGCCCAATCCAAAAGCCACAAATATTTTCCCAATTCTATTTATATCTATATACGTGTACATAATTGTAACTAAATATATTACTAATATGTATATATATATATATATATATATATATATATATATATATATATTTATATATACATATCTACATGTAACTGTATATTTGTAACAGCTTGTACAATTTTACAAATTATTTTATAGTACTAAATTTTAGTTTGTTTTTGTTTTTGTATTATAATCCAAAATGCAATAAATTATATTTATATATCTGAATTTTGGCTTCACGAACTAGTTCACAAACCAAACAAATTATTTCATATCAGTGCTCAATTTGTATGTATTTTTTGTATATACATATATTTTGATGTTATATCCATGCCATGTTGTATCTATGTTTGTCTTTGATGTCAGCAATAAGTTAAACATTAATTACGTACCTAAAAGTTTGGTTTCATTTGCATTTTTTTAATTTATAACCTACATACATATGTTTAGCACAGAAAAGTTAAGTCTGTCTCAAATGGCAAAGCTTAAAAGGGTATTATCGAGAATATAAACAGCTGGTGTTATATAAGTAGCTCTCGATAATTGTGCTCCTGACGCTTGAGCTGCCTATATATAGGCATATATAGAGTTCAAACTTTGGAGAAAGTCAAATGTAGTAGAACTAGAAAACTGTTTGATGAGCTAAGAATCGTTATATCGATAACTTAAACAGCTGAAGCTATATAGATTTCGATAAGTGTACTATCTCGCTTGCTTGATCCGCCCTTAAATAGAGGTCTAACTTGAGAGGTATAAAGGGATTGATGTGCTACCAAAATAAAAATTTATATAATCCTTTTCCCTTAACTAATAACTAATGATTTATACATAGCAGGAAATCAAAGACAGCTTTTGTTAATTTTTCATACAAAGCCCTTTATTATGTTAAAATTTTTCAATTTTTCATCATAAATTAATAATGTACAATTTTTACTTAATGTTTTTTATGTTTCTTCCCATTTTTTACTTGTTTTTTTTTGTTTTTGTTTTTTTTTGTTTTTTATTTTTAATTAGTGTTTATTATTATTTTTATAAATTTTTATGTGTACATTATAACAGTACAATTTGTTTGTTTGTTTTTTTTTTGTTTTATTTTATTTTTTTATTTAATGGTAAATTTGCTATAAATATTTTAGTGGGGGAATTCTTATGATGGTAAATGCTTAATGAGCAACAAAAAAAAAAAAAATCAGATCAGTTTATGCTACAGACACACACATACATACATATTTATATATATATATATATATACATATATGTATATGCATGTGAAATAACAAATCGTAAATCTAAGAAAACATTTTTCTCAATTCATTACTGATATATATATTAGTAATTGTTTTTGTTTGCTTGTTTTTAAATTTATTTTATTTCTTAATTTTTGTTTAGGCAAAAAAATTTTTGTAATATGCTTTTATGAACTAGTGTTTAAAATTTCTTTTATTTTCATCTGCTATGTGTGTGTGTTTTTGTTGTGTGTGTGTGTATTGTTTTTGTTGTTGGGTGTTTGTTTTGTTGTTCACTTGTTTTTTAATCGTAAAATACTAATTTAGCAAATGTAGGCACCCTAAATATTAAAGCTTTTGCAAAACACGATTTCTCGCTAAGATACATATACATAAACATATATATATATATATATACATGTATATATATATATATATATATATATAACAATATGAATTGAAACATACAACATTGTAAATTCAAAATAAACTATTTAGCCGTTTTTTTTTGTTTTTAGCTTTTATTTCTTTTAGAATTTTTTGTTTTTTTTTTTTAGCATTTTTTAATTCTTGGATAAGTTTAGATTTTGGTTTTTAAATGTTTTCTTTTTAATAAAAAATTGTTTCTCATTTATATATATATATATATATATATATATATATATATATATATATATAGCATATATATGTATATCGGTTTAATTGTTTAGTTTAACATAATTTTCGTTTATGCTTAATAAATTGGTCTTTGCTTCGGCTTTCGTTCAACTAGTTTTGAATACATTTTCTATAATACAATGTAAAGTCAAATATGATCTTTATATTTTACTCTTCATTTATATGTATATATATATATATATATATATATATATATATATATATATATATATAAATACATATATTGTACATATACATATGTATATATATATGTGTTTTATTAAGTTTTTCTTGACGTGTTTTATTTTGTTCGATTTTTCTATAAAGTTTAACAAGTTTGTTAGTATTGGGTATCGCTGTGTTTTACAGTGTAAATATATTACCAAAAAAATCTTGTTTAGGCTTTTCTCTTATCCACTCTTTGCACTTGTCGCACTCATTTAGCTGGGAAATTGTGAACTGAAGCTTTGTGCCGCATACACACACACACATACGTACACACGCACACACATGAACACACATACGCACACGCATACACATACTAGAGGGCTGCATAAATGGCAAACAGATTCCGTTAAAATCGACAATGCTCAAAATGCATTGAGCAACGTTGAAGCGGAGCCGAAGAACGAATGGAGTGAAAGAGAGCGCGTGTGGACTCGGCAATCGAGTTGTATTGCGACGCGACGCATCGCGCCGTGCGTACAAAAAGTACAGCAACAGAACAACAAATTGCGCAGTGATCTTTTTCGTTCTTACGCACACACACACACACACACATCACATACAGCTTCGTCGAACGAAAAGCTCATGCAGTTCGGTATACGAAGTGAGTGACCAAGGCCAGAGTTGCCATTTTGTCCAGAGTAAATCTAGCTGCAGCTAATATATTGTTGTAGTAATTGGCTTACCCTATTATTAAGAAGTAATTTGGTACTTTTGTATTGCAATACTCAAATTTGAAGATTGAAAAGCAATATACAATATTTAGAAAAAGTGTACGGAATAAAATAGGTAAAAAAGCTTTCTGAAAAGATTGCAGCATCTGACGGGAAAAAAGCTGAAATGGCATCATTGGGCTTTTGCTAAATTTTGCACTCCGTTTTGTGCTTTTGTTTTCGCTTACTCATTTAAAGGCCGTAGATTGGGAGAGCGAACGTGCGCTCAAATTTAAACTCACCCAACTCAACTTCACTTTGAATGGATATTTGACGTGTGTATGAGTGAGTGTAGCCATGGGCAGCCCTCTAACACATAGAGTGTGCACAGTGGCTTCGCACACTTGTTACCGTTACCTCAGAACCAAGAACAACAAACAAAAGTTCTATTCGATAAAAAAAAAACAAATAACAAACAATGAAAAAACTGCCTAAAAAGTTGGGCTCTATAAATTGGTTTGGTTTAGCACTAGAAAAGTACATATACATATATATATATTGAAATGTATAGCTATGAATATTAAAGATTTTTTGTTGTTATATTTTGATTTTTGCTGCTTGTGTACCACTGTGCACGCACTACTCAATCAGCCAGCAGCCATGAGTGAGTATATATTTTTTAGTTTAGTTAAGTTTAGTTTAGTTATATATATTATGTATATATATATTGGGCTCGTATCTAATTCAGTAAAGTTTCTTCTTTTTTTTTTTTTTTTTTTTTTTTTTTTTTGTATAATTTAAGACCTGTCTTGAAATTTCGGTCCCTCATATCAAAGTTATTAATTTTTTAAAGGTATTGTGTTTGTTTGTTTGTTAAGGAAACCAGTTCATACACGGGAAAATATGTTTGATCCTGTTCTGTTTGTTGTTCTGTTTGTTCTGTTTGTTGTTGTTGCTTTTGTTGTTTAGTTGAGGTGTTGAAACCCAAATGTGCATGTTAAATATGGTTAATAAACCATTAAAGCTGGGCATACTCTACTTCAAACTCTAAGTCTCTCCTGTTTTCTCTCTCTCTCTCTCTCTCTCTCTTTCTTTGTCTGTCGTTGACTGTATACCCTGTACCCATGGCAAAATGGGCATATTTGTTACATTCGTTTATGTTGTGTGCGTGTGTCTGTCTGCGTATGTGTGTGTGTGTGTTTTTTATTTTTTTTATATATTTTGTGATAAAGCTATTTTGACAGCAGTCTTGAACGTTCATTTCAATTTCAATATTCAATATTATATAAATAGGTATACATTTTTTTTAAGGGCTTCACTTTCCTTGTCGCTTTAGGCAAATTTATTTGTTCATTCGTATATATCCAGATCATTGTTGAAGCTATCGTTGGACTTACTGCAGTTGGGCATAATTTTATTTTTAATATTTTGTTCATATTTAGTTTTACTCAAGCCAAAAAATCAATTAGAAATAAATAAAAACAAATTTGCTTACATATGTATATAATAAATTTACTCTGGCGCAGCCAACTTCATGCACACACTTTGCCAATTTAGCTTAGCGTTGCCAGACTCTTAAGAAAAGCTGAAGCGAAACTAGAAATTGAATTTGATTTTGCAGCTGTTTGTTTAAGCAAACTAATTTGGAATGTTATTCAAATTTAATCAAAATTTTATTAAATACTTAAATCAAATTTGTTTGGCTCTAATTGACGCATTTCTATTGCAGCGCTTGGTACAGTTTTTATTATTTTAGCTAAACGAGTCTCATTTTTTTTTTTTTTTTTTTTTTTTTTTTTGTTGCATGGCTCTACTTGGGGGTATTTGCTTTACGGGGAGGGTTTTTTGATCCATTTGATTTAGCTGTAATTTCTTTATTTTCTCACATTGGCATATGCATTTCAGGGAATTCAGTTGAAAAACTTGTTGAACTCTGGTATTTTTTTTAATATTTTAAATTTTTGTTTACTTGTTTATTCTTTGCTTATTTGCGACTCGCCTAAAAGCTTTTTATAGTTTATGCGTTTTACATATACATATATCTATATATATATATAATTTTTTTCTATTTTTTTTTTTTTTATATTTACTTCATTTACCTATTAAAAAAAAAACAATTAACTTCGATGCTCGCAGTTAATACTTCATTTCCTTTTAGAATCTTTAGAAAAACTTTCGTAGCTGTGCCACTCGCCTATAAACTACAAACTAATTTTTTATTCTTTAATAATTTTTTTTTTTATTTTTCGGTATTTTTTTCATTACAACTAATTCAATTAATTTTGGTTTTGTTTAGTTTTTAAATATTTTACAAAATTCAATTTAAAATTCATTTTACTTGACTAATCTTTATTTTCTTTATTAATTTTGTAATTTTAAATTTATTTTTTATTCATCTCGTAACTCTCTCAAAAGCTAGTCAGGTTCTTAATTGAGTTTCTAATGCTTGGGTTTATTTTTTTGTTGGGCTATTTTTTTCCCTTTTTTTTTAAACATATATATCTATATGTGTGTGTATATATATAGCAACATTTTAGTTGAACTTAGTTGAACTTCTTATTTGTTAAACCAATTAGAATACTCGTATTAACATATTTTTTATATGTTACCTATATATCCATCACACACATAAAAAAAAAAAAATGCACTCACACACACACTCACTTTCCCACACACACACACACATACTCGCATACCCATACACAGAATCTTTTGCCTCTTAGCCAAGTCTGTCGCAATTTCGAAAAGATCTCAACTCAAGAATGGCAAATGTTGTCAAAGCTTTATAGAGCTTAAAGCTTACTAGCTTTTTCATTATTCGCTCATGCATTGCATATGGATGTTGTACGTCTTTTGATATATGTATTTCTATATAACTTCGATTCGATTTCGATTTTATAACAAAAAATTGTAGCTACCTTATTACAATTGAGTTGCTCTATAGATTTTTCATAAACAATAAATATATATATATGACTTTAGGAGGCGTGGCAAATCTGTAAACACATTTTTGAAGCAAGAATTCTGAAATTATCTAATGTCAAAGCTTTCAGAGGGCTGTAACGTCGTTTTGATTATATAAATCTGAACTGTGAGCGAGTATTTTGTGCAGTCGAACATGACCGACTGTCATTAGCAGACTGTTTAGCTTAATTTGATCTATTATATTTCTATTATATTCAACTCTAAGCATTCTCTATGGCTTAAGAAGCCTTGCTCTCTCTCTTCAGCTCTTTACCTTTTCTCTCTCTTTCTCTTAGCAGACTCGGCTTGAATTATGGTTTTTGATTTATTCACTCCATTTATTCATTCATTCATTCATTCATTCATTCCTTCATTCATTCATTCATTCATCCCTTCATTCATTCATTCATTCATTCAGTCTACTATTCATTCAGCTATTCCCTCATTCATTCTGTTCTCCACTTTCACACTCGCTTATATTTGAACTCTATGCTAGTTAATGCCAATCCCAATTACTAGATAGATCATATGCTTAGAAAAAAAAAACACTATTCCTATATTTATATATATGTATATATATATATATATATATATATATATATATATATATATATATATATATTTAGTATAGAGTTATATATGTATATGCTAACATTTGACTTTTGTCTTTCCCATTTCGAAGTGGATCTATTTACAAAAGGCCGATTTCGAAATTAGACTTGTAGAATTACTAATATTACTATTACTTGTATTATTACTATTATTACTATTGTTACTATTACTACTATTATTGCATATACGTTCTCTTTTTCTAGTAAACTTATTCTCAGTGATCTTTGTGGCCATCGACGCTGTCGTCGCCGTCGCCTTCGCCGTCGTCATCGCACTCGCATCGTTACCGATAACAGCGTTATCGATATCACCAGCTATCGCAGCACTCTCTACATCCTCGGGTATAGCCGGTATGCTAATGCTCTCAACGATACGCTGATGCGAAAGCGAATGCGAGTGCGAATGCGAAAACGAATGCTGATGCTGATGCTGATGCGAATACTGATGCATCGATTGATAGTGTTGCAGTTCGATGAGCTGTTCCCGTTCCATCGATGATGTTGGCGAATGGAAACGCTGTCGCAGCGCCGTCTCCATCAATGTCGTAGCCGATCTTGTTGGCGACATCGATTTCGACATGGGCATTGTTGTTCCAGTTGTTCCAGTTGTTCGATTTGTTGTTCCAGTTTCAGTTATTGATGATGTTAGCTCTGCTGTCATTGTCATGGGTCGTAATGGATGCATCTCAATGTTAATCACGGAGTTGGAGCGCTCTCTGTCTGATATTCAGCTGCCGTATTTGTTGGAAGATGCGTAGCTATTAACTGCAGATCCATTTGATGGCATGTGAGTATCAGGCACTAAATGTGGTGTTCTACTAGATATAGGTGGCAAAATAGGGCTTGTTGGCCAATGGTAAGTAGCAGCGGCGTTATTGGATGAGGGTACACTTCTATGCAAAAAGCAGTATATATATATAATATATATGTTAATTCTCAATTAGATTCGCATTGCGGCCGGAAAAAAACGGCGTTTGGTTTTTTATTTAATTTTTACTTGTATCAGTTATCAATTCATTATCATTATCATTAGCATTAGAGTATGTCAATGGTTAGATGTGTGTGAGCTCGATCAATATGCCAAAAGATAGCTAGATAGCGCTATGATATGATATAAAAAAGCCATATGGAATGCATTTTCAAACCAATCAAATTAAATCGCAAAATGTTTTTTACTCTTTCTGTTTTTGTCTATTTCGGTTCCAATTCCAAAATGCAAATTGATGGCACTCACAGACACTCTCTCACTGTTTTTTCTTTTTTCTCTATTTTACTCAATTTTTTTTTTTTTTTTTTTTTTTTTTTTTTACCAAAAATAATCACATGCATCTTGCATAGAAGAAGAAAATGCCACAAAATTTGTACGATGAGGGGATCTCGGGGGGGATTTTGATCTGGAACTACTAGTTGGACTCTCACAGTGGCTCAGACACACACAAACAAAAAGTACTACAACAAAACGAAAATATGGAACGAAAGAGACGAAATGAAAACAACAAATGTATCGATAGTTGAAGTCCACGGATTAAGCGCATGCATCGATGACGATAAATATCGATCAGCAATGCCAGGTTGTTAGTGAACAGATAAGTGCATTTGTTGATTAGTAATATTCTTCACACGATAACGATATGTCGATAAAATGCACTGTTAAACATTAAGATATATGTATATATTATATCGACATCGCATATTAAATTTGTAGAAATTAGCATACTAGGAATATATCGATATGTATGAGTAATCAATTAATATGACTAGTTATCGATTGCTTGAAATGCGATAACATATCGATATATATATTTGCGTATTACTTATTGTTCATATATGGATATTGCCAGCTTATATTTGTATAGGTAGTTGCTTATCGATACACATATCGATAGTCAGGCAAATGTGTGCTATCTATATTCAAATTGACATTTCAATTAAAAGTGCTTTTATTGATTTCATATGTCCCTCTGAGAGATGTTTTAATATGATTAGACAATGCCCCAAACAATATTTATATAAATGCAATAGCCATTAAATGGCTTAGCAGTCGAGTAGTTCAGTTTAATATCGAGTGGACTTCAACTAGTTGAGCAGTCGATGGAAATGGTACGTGCTTATGGTGATTATGACGATGACAATGCGGATGATGATGATGCATATGCATAAGCTAATTGCAAATATTCTCAATGGGCCACTTACCTAGAGTGGGGGAACAGCATGGGGGCCGCATTGAACATGGATTGGGGCGTGGGCGGTTGAATCGATGGCTGAATGGCAGCGGCTGCTGTGTCCGGGTGCAGAAAGTTGCGTCGTTGCTCGATGCGCTCCTGATGCTGGGTCAAACAGCGCGATAATAGATCTGGAAGGCTTTCCATGTGCTCCTAAAGAACGAGAGAGAGAGAGAGAGAGAGAGATCGTTAATCGATAGCACGTATCGATAACTACTAATGACACTCTACTCACTTGTAGACTTTGCATTTTGTCCTCTAGATTCGTTAGGCGCTCCTCGATGGCATCCTGTCGACTCGACATTTCCGATATTATTTCATAGACCGTATTTTGTGTCTGTGATGAAAATAGTTGGTATTTTTAGTTTGTTGTTTTTCGATAAATAATATTATAAGTGCATGAATCAAATACTGTGGATTGTTAGCTACCTTGGCCATATCGGTTATTGTGTTGGCATTATCCATTAGTTTGCGTTGATCCATTTTAACTTTTCGCAACCTAGTAGCAGGTGGGGGGAAGAATCATCGAGTTTATAAACGATATTATTGAATAGACAAACAAGATCTAATTCATTATTTCGTTACATCATTCATTTATCATTGTGGTAGATCGAGCAATGCATTGACGTAGTGAAAATGCACGGCTCGGTTGAATTGCGAAACGGACAATGGGCTTATTAAGCCTCCATGTATATATAGATATATATACGATATAGGTATATACAGATATATATACGATATATGCATATATAGATATATATATACGATATATATAAATTTAATTGATTACGATTAAATACAATAATAAGATAATTTTTTTTTTCTGAAAGTTTTGTGATTTTTTTTTGTGCTTAAAGTGTTTTTTTCCAAAATAATAAATTCGTGTTTTTTTTTTTGGCTTAGCGTTAAGATTACAGAAAATCACATCAAAAATTATCAACAGGCAATTGTCTCTCTTTTCTTTACTCTATATATATATATATGTTATATATTAATTTCGATTACAAGCAAAATACACATGAGCTTAAAGCTTTTATTAAAAACTTTGATTAATCAGAGCATGAAATTATGGAAAGCTTGTGTTGAGTGGTAGCCCGAAAGACATATATACGCGATATCCTGGAGCTTTTTTGTAAAAACCTTAAAATAATCTAATTTAAAAGCTCTTAGCAAGACTGTTAGAAAAGTTGCTTGATAAATTGTTTGCTTTAAATAACATAACTGCTCTAAAGCTGTCTTAACGCTTTTTAAAAGAACAGCTGTACTGCTTTTTAAGTATCCTTAAGGTCTTGCTATTAAAATTACTAAAAAACCTAAAAACTGCATTAGAAGCGGCTTTGGAAGTTATTGAAAGCTTTGGGGGATTAAACTTTTAAAGCTGAAAGCTGAAAAGCTTCTTGCGGTGATAGCTACTGTTATGTTTATATATGTACATGTATACATGAGTTATATATATATATAGATAAGAGATATAGATGTAGTACTTTTTGGATAATTAGGCAATGTAGTGTTGCAAAAGCTGCCGATAGTTTTAGATATGAATTTCTGGAAAATTAACGCTGCATGCTAGGTATATTGTGGCTAGTTTTCGGTATTATCATAACGTAAAAACAGGGCTTTACAACCTATTTACAGGCTAGTAAAACGAGTTCAATCATTTAATTATGTAGATTTTCTCTTTCTTTTTTTTTTAATTTTATTTTTTCATTAATCGATTTTCGTTTTAGTTGGTTATTGCACTCATTGATTGCTGTTCATGATAGTATTAGTTCTGTAATTCTATGTACATTTGGGAGAGTATATAACAATTATTATGTATATATATATATGTATATATATAGAAGCAGACTCCTCACATTCACATTACAGTTCTTTGGGATTACTAGGCAAAAAAATAAATGAAAGAACAGAACAAGTAGAAAGCTTGGATATAGTTTAGGTGGGGAATATACGCGATAGCTAAGAGAAAGAATGGATTCGAGAGTTGAAATTTGTATAGCATACTTTTCTGGGACATGCCAATTGAAATGTGACAATTAGTAAGTATATGGAATTTTCATTACAAAATAAAACTCATTCGTATCTCCTTCCACATCCTTCAATAGATCAACTATCCAAGTTTTTATGAGAGCCCTAATGACAATTTATTTTTTGCTTTAACAATTGAGATATTGGCTAAGAAAAGCTTTCGTTTAAAAATGTGCTAAAGCAATGTTTGCTTTAAGTTCGATAACAGCTATTGTTATCGATAAAATATATCGTTTATAGTTGTCGATAACAGTCGATGCAAATTAACGATAATAAAAATATACCAATAATAATTATCGATTGTAACAGTTCCCCGAACGCAGTTATCGATAACACTTATTGATCAAAATGATCAGTTAAGATACTGACAGTCGCTATTGATTAAATATTGAGAATAGCTATGTATAGTTGTCTCTGGGAACAGCACTATAACACAATAACACTTTCTGAGAATAGCTATCCATATCACCTATCGACAAAAGCGATCGATAATCGCTAACAATTGCAGCTAACGATGTTAGAGGCCATAGGCTATGACAATAGCTGGCCCACATACATACATACATACATACACACACACACATACAGTTAGTTAGGTATATAAATACGCACATGTATGGACAGTTGGACACAGGACAAGAACATAACCAAAAATTGTTTGAAAATCGTGATATTATGATTGGGGTTAGTCGCACTTTATTGAGCTTTTCGTAACGGAGCTTTGATTGGGATTTCGTTCAGGCTATATGGTTGCATTGTACAACAGATCTATTAACTATATATACATATATATATATGTACATACAAATACGTATATAGATATATATATAAATATATACATAGGATATATGTTATTGCTTTGAGTCCTTTCATTTGATAGAGGATTCAGTTATTGTTGTTGTTGTTGTTTGATTAACTCAGTTAAAAGTTCTTGTTATATTGATTGATATTTGTTGGTGGTTTCTGACAGTTAGTTGTTGATATTGTTGATAGATCTCTAAAAATACTCACGCATATATAGCTAGAAGGAACTTTCTTTGGTGGGTTCTTACACGGCCGGGATTAACCCGTTTTACTAGTCTTGTATGTTTGTAAATGAGCCAAGTTTCACGTAGAACATTCGCCGCAGCATTTTTCAGCTATATATTTATGAGAAGAAATGAATTATTAGAAATTATTAGAGTTGTGGGGTAGTTGTGTTCCTCTATTCTACGAGTACTTAGTAAAACCAAACGATCTATCGAAACTCCTTCAGTATGTCAATGTCTTACGGTCGATGTTGGGTCAAATGTCAAAGTAATTTCAGTTTTGGTCATCGACTAAAGTCATTGAGGTAAAGTCTGTCCGCAACGGTACCTATAGAGTCCGTTGAATGTTTACTTTTAATAGTTTTTTTTTTTTTTTTTTTTTTAAATTAAAATTTTTAGTTAAATGCTATAATTGTTAGTATTTTGATGATTTCTAGAGTTAATTGAGCTGAATTTATTATTTTTCGCGTTTTTGTACTTTTAAGTAGTTGATTTAAGTTTGGTATTTTTTGGTATTTTTATATTTTTCAGTAGTCGCCTCAGTTCACTCTGTACATTTGATTGAGTAGCTCTTGCGGAAACTTGCGGTATTTTCAGTATTTTTTGGTATTTTTCTTACTAAGATTGCAAGGTATTGTTTCTGCTCAGAATTAGTTGTGCTGATTTCGGTATTTGCTATAGGTATTTTCCTCTGTTTGTTGAGGTTGATGTCTACTACAAGTAACGGTACTCTATATGTATATGTATAGCTATATGTATGTGTGTAAGTTTGACTGAGTTACGTCTGTGTATGGTATGGTACGCTGTAGAGTTACTTGGATTTCCACTATTTTTCGGTATTTTCGGGGCTTTTTTTTTTTTTTTTTTTTTTTTTGGTATTTACAAACAAACAAAAATGATTACTATTCATGGAGACGATCTATACCCTTTTTGTTAACTGCGTGTCCATCATAAAGTTGTGCACATGCTTCTCGGCACGGGTCAGCTCCAGCTTGCGTGAGACAACAGCGACAAGTAGAGCCGTACAGCCAGCGCCCTGTAAAACGACAATAGATCAAATCGACATTAGACTATCACATAAATGTGGTATTTTCAAATTGCTTTTCACAGATAGATGCATTGAGTGCACTGCAGCTGAAACAGATACAAATTAGAGAGCGCATTTGCTTCTATGTTGCATCTAGATTTCGCTTGGTCAGCGAGCAATCAATCATGATTAAATTAGTCGTTTAGTAATGGTTTGTTTTCTGTTTTCTTTTTGGTATTTTTTTTTTTTTTTCATTTTTATTAATGCCAGTTAATTGTCTTGGATTAGACATTGAAATGATTTGTTTAAAGTCCAGAACTTTTGTTGCTTCTCAATAAAATAAATATATGTATATTTTTGGTTGTTATGTGTTTTCGTATTGCTGTCGCCTCTGCCTATACGTATTTTATTTGGAAATTCGAATTCTTTGAATCACATTAAAAATGAGCGAGAGATGCGAAAAGATGAGAATGCAGGATAGCAGTTAGATTGGATTGTATGGAATGACTGATCGAGTGCAATGTTTTAGATGTGGTTTACTGTCGGAAGTTGGAAATATATATATGCATATATATGTATATATATGTATATACATATATATTTATATGTAAATCGAAATTAGAATACGTTCTCAAAGTTGTCTATATGTAATACAACAGTTAGAGCTTTGTTTGTTTTTAGTATTTTGGGTACACACATACGTAACAAAAGAGTCTAGTAGAATAAAGGTTTTTTTTAGAGCTTAGAGTTTTTAGTATTAAATTGTTTAGTATTTTGTTGTTTTACTTTTTTAAGGTATTTTTATTTTGTATCACAATTTCAATTTCAAAGACTACGACATGATCAATATGCATGTAAAAGAGAAAGAAGGAGAGAGGCACTGAAAGCGAAAGGCAGAGAGAGAGATACAGAGAGAGAAAAAGAGAGAGAGCGAGCAAGCAAGAGCGAGACGCATATATATAATCATAAGAAAGAGTTAAGGGTAGAGCCAAGAAATTAATTTATATTATAAAGAGAGAGAGAGAGAGAGAGAGAGAGAGAGAGAGAGAGAGATAGAGAGAAAGAGGGTGGGAAGGGGAGTGATTTGATAATAACGGCCCCGTTTTTGATAACATATCGATAACGATAAGTGTTGAATAATACCACACGCATGCATATTATTATTCGTATTGACAACCAGATCCAGGTCCAATGTGATAGGGCAAATGAGTGAAAAGCGCCAGTTTTGGGATATCTCGTAATCCTCTCGGCTATCGGTTATCGGCTCTACAGATGGACAATGTGTTATCGATTTGCATGTAGGTATGTAGGCATGTATGTATATATGTATGTGGTAGTTATATATGACAGAAGTACTTAATTAGTAGTTCTAAGCTAGAAGAGGGCGTGGGGCGTGGCGGGGGTTCAGTTGAAGTTGGGTGGGGGGTATAAAATTGCTGACTAATTTATTGTAGTTGTTTTTTTAAAGTGAGTTCTCAAAGTTTTGATTTTTTTTTGTTGAGCTAAAATGTAATTATTTACATATGAATCAATCGATAAACCGAATTATCGATAAACGAAATGAGCAGGATGTTCGATTAGAAACAGTTAATTTTTATTGCTAATTTGATGTGTGTGCAGTTGGACAGTTTTTTTTTTTTTTTTTAATAAGAAAATATTTTTTGTTGGATTTTTTTGTTTGTTTTTTTTTTTTTTTTTTTTTTTTTTTTTTTATTTGTAGGTTAAAAACTCACCATTATTCCTGTACTGACAGCGATACCACGTCCACAGTACGTATTCGGAACAATATCACCGAAACCAACACTCAAAAATGTTATCGCTATCAGCCACATTGCATTTAATAGATTCGCATGTTCTTCGTCATGAAATCTGCATTTGCAGTATTAAGTATTTTTGCATCCATTAAGTATATATATGTATATATATATATATGTATTTGTATTTGTAATAATACATATTTTTCGACATATTTCAATTCATAGTTTTCGGTATATTTTCGGTATTTTTGCAGTAGGTTTGCAGTAGTTTTGGTATGTAAATTGTAAAACGCAGTCAGGGGCAAAAAATACGCGTTTACATTTGTTTGTTTTGTTTATTTTTGAACGGGTATACGAGCGCGCAGAGCGTATTATTCAGTATTAAATGAAAGGGAAAGAGAGATAGAGAAAAATATCGTATTGTTTTGGCTTAATATACACAAAAACGAACACATAATAAGTATATAAGAATATGTATAAATCAAAAGTCAATAATTATTATTGTTTACTCATTTCAACATCGAACAAAAAACAAAAACAAAAAACATCTAACGAAATCAAATTAAACAATAAAAGTTAGGCTTAAACTATTAAACTGAAACAGAAAACAATAAAAAATGCTAAAAATTAAAAGTAGCAGAAAATGAAAACTATAGCAATAGCAACTGATAGTTATATGATAATCTGAACTGATGACAGGCATAAGAATATATATATATTATATATATTTATAGAAAGAGAGAAAATGTAGGATAAAAATTATGCAAAGATAAAATGTTTTTTTATTTGGGAATTTGGTATTTTTTTTTCTTTTACTGCAGAGTGAATATTCAAGAGACAGACAGATAGAGGGAGAAAGAGAGAGAGAGAGAGAGAGAGAGAGAGAGGAAATAAAGAAAAGGACAACGACGCAAACCGAGTGACAACAAATTTAGTTTGAAGAATTCTAAGAATTTTCAACGTATTTTTTTTTTGCTTGATTTTGAATTTTGGCTAAAGTAGAGATGTAAATAGATAGAGAGAGAGAGAGAGAGAGAGTCAAGAGAAAGTGCAAAACATTTTTTGTTTTTTGTATTTAGGTGACTTAAAATTGAACATAGTTTTTCCAAAACACACACACACACACACTTAGAGAGAGAGAGAGAGAGAGAGATAGACATATATATATACATTTGTACAGGGCTATAGGAATACTTATATATATGTATACACAGTTCTATGTATGTATATGTACGGCATGAGCTGTCAACAAGGATTTGTTGCCTGTTTGTGGTAACGGAAACACAAAACAAAAGTTTGCCAGGCGCGCACAAACACACGCACACGCACACACACACATACACAGAGAGGGAGGGAGAGGAGAAAAAGGCACAACCAGAGCTAGAGCGAAATAGTGTAAAAAGACATATGCATATTATACATATGAACGCTTATATATAAATGTGAGTGTGCGTGGGTGTGGGTGTGTGCATGTGTGTGCTTAAACATCTATATACATATGTATATATGTGTGTGTATATGTACGATTATATATGGAAGTAATGCAGATGAACATGGCAGGAAAACACACAACAAAAAAAAAAAAAAAAAACAAAACAAAAAAAAAACACGATTTATGCATGAATTGTTGTTGTTGTTGTTATTGTTGTTGTGGTTGCTGTTTGGGTGGTTTTAGGTGGGCGGCTTGGGTGACTTTCGGGTGGCTTGGAGTTTTTGTGTCTTGATGATATTTAACAGAAACTGAAACTGTTCTGCTCTCAATTATTGAGATTTATGGAATGAACTAAACGCGCGCGCAATGCCCTGCATAGGAAAAAAATAGTTGTCAAGAAGAGAAAGTAGTAGAAAAAGAAGGAGAAGTAGAAGAAGTTCAAGCTAATCAGCTAAAATCACGCAGCCGATATCTGGTGCTTCTTTGGCAGATGGCCAAATGAAACAGACACACACTCACACACACCCATACACACATGTGCATATGTGCATGTGCATGTGTGTGTGTGTGTGTGTGTTTGCCTAGCATTGATTGTCTCGCTTTAGCTTTATATCGTATGCATGTTGTGTAACGCTTGTTGTTGTAACATATGTTAACATTGTCTGTACTGCTACTGTTAACTGTTAACTGCTAACGGTTTAGCTGTTAACTGGTTTTTTGTCTGTTCTGTTGATTAATATGTTCTGGTTTCTTATACTTTTACTTTTTCTCTTATTTTTTTGTGGTTATATATTTGCTTTGTCTTTTATTTACTTTGTTTGGTATTTTCTGGTATTTTTATATATATTTTTGTGGGTTTTTCTAGTTGGTATACTTACCACCATGCCGCAGGTGAGGGTTATACCCCGTCCACAGTAAGTGTTTGGCACAATGTCGCCATAGCCGACACACAGAAATGTGATGGCCGTTAGCCACATGGTGTTTAGCAAATTAGCGTGCTCCTCATCGTGGAACCTTCGGTTGGGACAATCGATATTCGATAATCGACATTCGATAGACGATATTCAATACGGCATGTGATGTGTGCAATACGTTTATCAAGTTTGTATTTGGTTTTTGATCGATTTATCGATATTGATCATTACAGTTATCGAGTTTCAGTTAGCGATAGTTTATGTTATCGTTGTCGATATCGGTTTCATAGTGCAGTTCAGTTGGTAGCAAACATATATTCACGTATATATACACATATACAGGGGTAAATGTATATATTTATCGATATATATTCGTAGACATACATATCGTTTGTTATCATTTAGTAGTTTTGATAGTTTTTGGCATTGCGAGTATATATATGTATATACATATATAGATCGGTATTTTGATTGTTAATATCGGTATCAGTATCGGTATCGGTATATTCAGTATTCGGTATTTCGGATGCGTATGCGTTTACATAATTTTTTATTTTATTTTATTTTTTTCAGATTGAAATTTCATTTTGCAATTTGTGGATACAGAAGTAGGGTGAGAAGTGGAGTAAACAAATAAACAGATGTGAAATTATGTGAACATTTTTTTAAAAGTATTTTTTGGGTTTTTTGTTGGTATTTTTCATTATCGAAAAGAAACCAAAAATAAATAAATAACAAATAGCACAGATATATTATATTTCTTTTGTTTTTCTTTTTTAAATTTTGTATATATAATAATTAAGTTTTACACAAATCGAACAAAGAATCATAAACTATATATATAATACATATATAATTATCAAATCAATAGATACGAATGAAGAGAACAAATATGAAAACACAAAAGGATAAACGAACATATAACGAACAAATATATATTTATATATACATACATAAGTATATATATATACATATATAAATATATATGTAGAGAGAGAGAGA